>NW_026111128.1:27500-80000 GCF_024679095.1 Eriocheir sinensis | reverse complement strand
TACATACATAATGACATTGAATAATAGATATATGCAGCTTTTATTGTACGGATAGTATATATTTTTTTAAATGATTTTTAAAGGAATTTAGGTTTGGAAGGAGTTTTATGTGTTGAGGTATTGAGTTCCATAGTTTGGGGCCATTGCATGACAGGGAGTGTTGATATAGGGATAGGGCGTGTGGAGGTACAGTTAGATTGTGGCTGGTACGAGTGTGATAGTTATGGTGGGTTGCAGTAACATAGTATGTTCACTTTTTGTTTTATACATATAAATACTCATATGAAGTTTATTTAAATTGAAAAGTGTTAAAGTATTTGTTTCTTTAAAGAGTGGTAGTGTGTGTGCGTAATATTCGCTGTTTGCAATAATTTTATTATTTTCTTCTGTAATCGGAAAAGGGGTAACAGATGGGTTGGGTAAGTATTACACCAAATGGGTATGCAATAACTTAGAATGGCTAAGACATGAGCATCATATATGATTTTCAAAACATAACGAGGCATGTGATCTTTAGTCTTATAGAGTAGGGCAATTATTCTAGATAGTTTAAGGCACATATTTGATATATGAGGTTTGAATGTTAGTGAGTCATCAAAAGTGATCCCTAATAGTGTATGCTGGGTTGTTCTTTTTATTATACTGTAATTGTAAAATAATGGAGGTAGAGATTGTGTATGTTTGTTGGTGAATAGCATATAATAAGTTTTATTTTGATTTACTGTTAATCTATTGCTCACACACCATTTATATAAGATATCCATTTATGGAAACAGAGGGACAGAGGTAGTGTAAAGTAAATAGTAGTAGACAGTATAATGATAGTAGATAGTAATAGTGACCTTAATGGTGTTACTATTACAGTACCGTACTGTTATTAGTAGTGTTTGGCGGGATTTTTCGTTATCATATATTTTTGCATTTGAGTTGCTTCTTTAACGCAAAAAAACTTATTACTGTTGTTACTGTTTCGTTCATGATGCTGTTACCACGTGTTGCATTATTTTTACCATCGTTACTATAATTGTACTTGTTATTGCACCTTACACGTATTAGCTTTATTAGCCTGCTGGCGTCAATGTGGCAGAATGAAATATTATACTTGAGCGTTTCTTTGTACTGAACCGACTATGTAATATTTAATTTATTGCATATGTAATTTTTAGAGATTGCAAGAAAGGTGTGACAAGAGATGAGGACAGGAAGAGAAACAATATGACGAAGAGGTGAAGGAGGAGAGAGAGAGAGAGAGAGAGAGAGAGAGAGAGAGAGAGAGAGAGAGAGAGAGAGAGAGAGAGAGAGAGAGAGAGAGAGAGAGAGAGAGAGAGAGAGAGAGAGAGAGATAGAGAGAGAGAGAGAGAGAGAGAGAGAGAGAGAGAGAGAGAGAGAGAGAGAGAGAGAGAGAGAGAGAGAGAGAGAGAGAGAGAGAGAGAGAGAGAGAGAGAGAGAGAGAGAGAGAGAGAGAGAGAGAGAGAGAGAGAGAGAGAGAGAGAGAGAGAGAGAGAGACCTCGCCCACTGGAGGTTTTTGTATCATTGCCACGCCCACCGCCTCAGGTGACAAGCTGTTACCTGGAGGAGGAGCAGGAGGAGGAGGAGGAGAGGTAATGAGATAAAAAGGAGATATAACACAAATGGTCGTCTGGTATTTAAAATAAAGTAAAATAGGAGGAAGAGGGGGAGGAGAATAATGAAGATTTAATAATAGTAGAAGATTAGGAAAAGAACGTAATGCGGAGAGAATGTCGTTGTTGTTATTTTTTGTTTACAGTCAAGGAAGCAGCTCAAGGCCTGAATTAAATGAGATGAAAATGAAAAGAAATATTGAAAAAGAAGGAAAATGGATTAAAATAAACATGAAACAGGAGCAACAACTAAAAAGGGATGAAGAAGAAGAAGAAAAGGAGGATAAGGAGGAGGAAATAAAAGAAAAGGGAGTTTTTAGAAGAAATACAGAAAAAGGTGGATAAGAAAAACAAATTTAATAAAGAGCATAAATAACAACAGGAATACAACATACGTGGAGATGGAAGAGGAAAAGTAGAAGGAGGAGGAGGAGGAAGAGGAGGAAGAGGAGGAGGAGGAGGAGGAGGAGGAGGAGGAGGAGGAGGAGTACAAAAGGGTACAAAGGAAAAGCAAACAGCAACAGACCTCTTGGTCTCTTGTTGCTACCATCTACTCTAATCTACGAGTCAGAGACACAGGACGCAAAGGCGAAGGAGGAGGAGGAGGAGGAGGAGGAAGACCTATGCATTAATATACGGTGTTGGGGAAGGGTGGGGGTGCAGATAGATAAATAGATAGAATTGGTAATAACAGCAATATCAACTGATTAAAGAATTACGAAAGCATTATACCTATTAAAATGGTCTCTCTCTCTCTCTCTCTCTCTCAAATAACAAAGAGATAACACAGAAAAAGGGGAAGCGGATGCCGCCAAAACACTCGGCCGGCGTCCTGCCATCCCAGACTCGACAAACGCAGCCTTTGCGCCGTCACGGTGTTTACAATTAATTTATTATTCTGTCTGGAGCTGTTCTGCAGTTGTCTGGAGTCCTTGCCTCCCTGCCTCGGCGGTGCTAGGGAGCGTCAGGGAGCCCAAGGTCTCCCTGGCGAGCGTCGCAGGGCTTAGGGGTTCCGGCAGGGCGTCTCGGCTCCCTCGGGGCGTCCATGGCGGTGCCGTAGATCCCGAGTGTCCAGGGGCGGGGGGAAGGGAGTGCGTTTGGTGTTGTGTGTTGGTATGGGCGGGTCTTTTCTGGGGTGAAGGAGGTTCATTCGTATCAACACACAGCACCAAGGAAAGGCGATTTCAGAACAACTCCACGACAGGGATATTACAAATAAAAACACCGAAAAAAAGGAAAATAAACTAAAAAAAACATCAGAAATAGGATAATACAGGAGAGGAATTCCAGGAAATAGATAAGATAGAAGCACAGATGAGAAAAAGGAAAAAAATAAAACAAAAACACAAAAATCCAGCATGAAGGCCTTTGGTGTGGTGTATTGGTATGGGTGAGCCTTCTCTGGGGTGAAGGAGACTCAGCTGTAGCAAGATACGGCACCAGGTAGAGGCGATGTAGATACTCTACACAATACTGTCACACGACAAATAAAGAAAAATAACACCGGAGACAGGATAATACAGAAAAGGAATGCCAGAAAAAAGAAATCAGATACAAAACACAACACTAGCAAAACAAACAGCTAGGATAAAGGACTTTGGTGTGGTATGTTGGTACGGGCGAGGCTTCTCTGGGGTGAAGGAGATTCGTCTGTAGCAGGATACGGCACCAAGAAAAGCCGATATACAGTAGAAACAACACCAGAAAAGGAAAAAGAAGAAAGAGAAAACCAGCATGAGGAAAATACAGAAAAAAGAACACCAGCAAAAAGAATACGATAGAAACACAACATCTTAAAAAGGAAAAAGTCATACTCAACATTTTCGGCTCTCTATGGGATGCTGACCCTGACTTAACTGTCGGGGTGGGATGCTGGCCCTGACTTAACTGTCGGGGTGGGATGCTGACCCTGACTTAATTGTCGGGGTGGGATGATGACCCTGACTTAACTGTCGGGGTGGGATGCTGACCCCAGCTTGAATGTTGGGGTGGGATGCTGACCCCAGCTTGAATGTTGGGTGGATGCTGACCCCAGCTTGAATGTTGGGGTGGGATTCTGCCCCTGACGTAATTGTGGGGGTGGGTTGCTGACCTGACGTAATTGTGGGGGTGGGATGCTGACCTGACGTAAATGTCGGGGTGGGATACTGACCTTTAAAGGAAGGAAAATGAGTTGTTGCGATGTCTTAGTTTTATCGACAAAGGAATCGACTTTTTGAGAACAAAGAAAGGATAACGAGTTATTGCGACGTGTTTTTTATCGACAAAGGAATCAACGTTTTGGAAACAAAGAAAGGAGAATATGTTGTTGAGTTGGTTTAGTTTATCAGTCCGTCATATAGTTAGTCGTCTCAAGGCCAGACAATATAAGTCCGCTAATATTCAGTCAATCCGTCAGTCAATCAGTCATTCCATTAGTATATTAGTTTGTCAGTCCAGCAGCTAGTCAGTCAGTCACAGAGTCATGGGCATTATCAGTTTGTCATATAGTTAGTCAGTCAGTCTGCCAGTAGGTCATTCTGTCAGTCAAATAGTTAGTAGATTATTCGGTTTGTTTACCAATGAATTTTTTTCTTTTTTTCTCTCTTCGTTTCCTTTCATTCTTGTTTATTGATTATATACTTTGTTTCATTTGTTTGTTGTTACTGTCGTTTCATATTTACTCTTTTTTTCTGCTATCTTCACCAACATCATCATCTATTTTTTCTCTCTTCTCATTCTTTTGTCTAGAAGACCATCGCTTTATCTTCTTTCCGCATCGTAAGCCTCTTCCTCTTCTCTTCCTTTATTCTTGTTATGTTTCAATGTTTCTTCTCCTCCTCCTCCTCCTCCTCCTCCTCCTTATTGTAGTTTTTCTATACTAATTGTAGTTTTTCTATACTATTGTGTTTTTTCTATACTACATGTATTCTTTCTTTTCGTGCTAGCCTCGGCTGGAGGGACTGGTGGGAGGGGAAGAGCCTTCGCCTTTGCTGTCCTGTCTCTGACTCGTAGATTAGAGTACATGGTAGCAACAACAAACAGCCTAGTTAGGACCAAGAGGTCTGTTGCTGTTTGCTTTTCCATTGTACTTCTTTGTACTCCTCCTCCTCCTCCGTGCACTGTAATCCTCACACTAATCAATTTTTCCTTATTTTCCTCTTTACTTATTTTCCTTAACTTCCAATCTTTTTCAGCGTCTCTCCTCTCTTATCTTCTATCAAAACGTTTTCCTTTCTCATGTTTGCCTCGCAGAGATTAGCTTTTCATTATCCTCTTCTTCATTTTTATCAGAGCTTTCCTTGTACATTATCTTCCGTTGTCCTGTTTACCTTGTTTATCCACCCTCTCTCTCCCTCTGTTCTCTCCTTTGCATCGTTGTCTCATCCTCCTCCTTCCTCCTTCCTTCCCTCCTTTTCTTAATTCCTTCCCTTGTTTAGCCATCACAGTATCACCCTCTTGCTCACGTTCTCTCTCCTCTCTCTTCCCTCTTCATCACCCTTCCTTTTCCTCTCTTCCCTCTCTGTCTTCCTTCTCTCTCCCTTCCTTCCTCTTTTCTTCTTCTTTCTTCGGTGTTTGATTTCCCTTCAGACAGTTACATTCCCTTGTCTATTTTGCTTCTATTTCTGCTCTGTTTACTTATCTATCTATCTCTGTATATTTTATCCTCCATATCCGTCCTTCATCTCCCATTTCCTTCTTACACTTCTTTTTTGTTCTTCCTTCCTTCCATCCTTCATTCATTCATTCACTTGTTTCTTTTCTTTTATCATTTTTTCTTGATTCCTTCCTTCATTCATTCATTCACTCGTTTTTTTCTTTTATCAGTTTTTCTTGATTCCTTCATTCCTTCATTCATTTATTTTTCTCTTTCATTCTGTTCTTCCTCTCTCCCTTCCTCCCTACCTTCCTTCCTTTCTTCCTTCCTTCCTTCCTTCCTTCTTCAATGCCTCCCTCCCTTCCTTCCTTCCTTCCTTCCTTCCTTCCAGGCGAGTAAATGGGGCCATAGATCCACCGTGGATGACCAGAGAAATAAAAAGGGCAGTAAACCTAAAAAAAAGGAATTATAATTTGATGAAAGAGAATGCTACGGCCAAAGCCAGTACACAGTACCACAACAGCCTCAGAGCTTGTCGCAGCCTTATTCGGAGTAGCAAACGCAACTATGAAAAGCAAATAGAGCGCGAAATCGAAACTAACTCCAAGAAATTCTTCACGTACATAAGATTGAAAAAGAAAGTAAAATCCAATATTGGTTCCCTGACAGACGAGACTGGATCTGTAACTCAGGACAGTAAACAGATGGCCAGAATCCTCAACAGTAACTTCGCATCCGTATTCACAGTCGAGGACATCGAAACCATTCCCGAGGGTCCTGACCCGCCGAGTGAGATCACACCGCTGGAAATTGACTCAATATGCGACCAAGAAGTAAAAAAGTACTTGGACAAACTCGACACGAACAAGTCAACGGGACCCGACAATTTGTCCCCGCGGTTATTAAAAGAGCTTAAACAACAAATACTTCAACCACTCACTAACATATTCAACTGGTCAGTTCATCTAAACAAGGTCCCGGAAGACTGGAAAATGGCGAACGTAACACCGATTTTCAAAAAAGGAGACAAAAGCGTTGCATTAAACTACAGGCCCATAAGTTTGACATCAGTGGCAGGAAAAATACTCGAAAAGATTATTAGAGATAAACTTGTTAAGTTTCTAGAAAACAATAATATAATCTCCGACACCCAGCATGGCTTCAGAAACAAGCGCTCCTGCCTAGCGAATTTATTAAACTTCTTCCAAGGTATATACAAGAACTGGGATGCCCACATCCCCAGTGATGTTATATACCTGGACCTTCAGAAAGCCTTCGACAAAGTACCGTACGAGCGATTCCTCAAGAAACTGCACTCGGCGGGCATCGGAGCCAATCTGACCGCGTGGATAAGAGATTGGCTCACCGACAGAAAACAGCGAGTACTACTCAACGGACAGCCTTCCGATTAGCTTCCAGTCACTAGTGGAGTGCCTCAAGGGTCAGTGTTGGTACCAATCCTCTTTATCATATATATCAGTGACCTAGAATCAGGACTGAAATCCACAATATCGAAATTTGCAGATGACACCAAGGTGGGTGGAGAGGCCCTCACAAAGAACGACTGCGAAATCATTCAGAAAGACCTCAATCACATTATCGAATGGTCGGAACAATGTGAAATGTATTTAATGTTGACAAATGCAAAGTCATGCACATTGGGTCCCAAAATAGTAACCACACATACATCATGAATGGGAGACCTCTGCAGGCGATTCAGGAGGAAAAGGATCTTGAGTCACTATCAGCAGTGGCCTGAAACACGCGAATCACTGTAAAAAGCACAACAAAGCCAACACTATGCTCGGGTTCATAGCGAGGAACTTCGAGTGTAAAACACCAGACGTGATGCTATCCTTGTATAATTCCATGGTAAGACCGCACCTCGAGTATGCAGTACAGTTCTGGTCTCCTAATTACAGAAAGGACATTGCTTTACTGGAAAGGATTCAACGACGCGCCACAAAGATGATTCCAACCTTAAGGGCTCAACCGTACGAGGAACGACTCAAGCGACTCAATCTCTTTACATTGGAGAAAAGACGCCTACGAGGGGATATGATTCAAGTCTTCAAGTATCTAAAAAAGTTCAATAACGTCGATTACTCCAAATTCTTTGAACTGCAAACCAACTCAAGAACTAGAAATAACGGTTTACCCATTCAGTCGAGTCGATGTAACACAGACATTGGTTCAAACCGAGCCATCCGCCACTGGAACAATCTTCCCTCAGAAGTAGTAAATGCGAATACCATCAACTCCTTCAAATATAGAATTGACCATCATTTTGCTGCGTCGGGAGTAAACTGAATAACGAGGGGCTTTCATCTGCTCCTCAATATCGAAGTGCTTTCATCTGCTCATCAAGCCCCAAGTGGCGGTCGAGCAGATTAAATCACCCAAGCGGGCGACCTCGTAATGAGCCAATAGGCTTTCTGTTGCCCGCATGTCCATGTTTCCATGTTTCCTTCCTCTCCCTCCCTCCCTCGTTCCTCCCTCCCTCCCTCCTCCTCCCTCCTTCCTCCCTCAGTGCCTCCCTCCCTTCCTCACTTTCTTTCTTCCTCCCTCCCCCCCTTCCTCCCTCAATACCTCCCTCCCTCCCTTCCTTCCTCCCTCCCTTCCTCCCTTCCTTCCTTCCTTCCTTCCTTCCTTCCTCTCCCTCCCTCCCTTCCTCCCTCAAAGCCTCCCTCCCTCCCTCCTTCCCTCCCTCAATGCCTCCCTCCCTCCCTTCCTCCCTCCCTTCCTCCCTTCTTTCTTCCTCCCTCCCTCCCTCCCTTCCTCCTCCCTCCCTTCCTCCCTTCCTTCCTTCCTTCCTTCCTTCCTTCCTTCCTTTCTTCCTTCTTTCCTTCCTCCCTCCCTCCCTCGTACCTCCCCGTCGCACCTGTTACCTGTGCATAATTCGCCTTAATTAATCCACATGGCATTACATGATTTCCTCGTGGTCATTAACCTGTTAGGTTTTTGTTTTTTTTTTTCTTTTTTTTTTTGTTTTTCATTTTTTTATCCCTTTTATTTTGCTCCCTCAGCTTGAGGGAGAGCAAAATGAAGTAAAAATAAGGGGATGAAATATGTAAAAAGACAATGTGAAAAAAATATTACGAGAAAAAGCAAACCGAAGAGAAAGTTGAAAAGGGAAAACACAAAAACCCACAGAAAATGATTTTTTTTGTACGTGTTTTCATTAGATTTTTCTCAAACTTCCTCGGTCACTGCCTTCTCTTTTTCTTTGTCATCATTCATCTCTGTCTGGAGGAGGAGGAGGAGGAGGAGGAGGAGGAGGGAGGGGCTCTAAACGATAGCTATGAGAGGCGAGGAAATGAGGGAAAGAAGATAGCGTTGGAAACCACATTAATAGCCCATAAACTTATAACGGTGCTCTCTCTCTCTCTCTCTCTCTCTCTCTCTGATATCTACATTCCTTCGAGAGAGAGAGAGAGAGAGAGAGAGAGAGAGAGAGAGAGAGAGAGAGAGAGAGAGAGAGAGAGAGAGAGAGAGAGAGAGAGAGAGAGAGAGAGAGAGAGAGAGAGAGAGAGAGAGAGAGAGAGAGAGAGAGAGAGAGAAGAGGGAAAGGAGGAGGAGGAGGAGAAGAAGAAGAAGAAGAAGAAGAAGAAGAAGAAGAAGAAGAAGAAGAAGAAGAAGAAGAAGAAGAAGAAGAAGAAGAAGAAGAAGAAGAAGAAGAAGAAGAAGAAGAAGAAGAAGAAGAAAAGTAGGTCTTGAAGAAAGGAAGAACGCAGTGGCTGTCAGGGAGGGAGGAAGATAAAGAAGATTAAGAAGGAGGAGGAGGAAGAGAGGAAGGAAATATGGAGGAGGAGAAAAATACGATTCAGGAAAGAGACAGGAAAAAACGACAAATATAAGAGAAAAAATATGATAGCAAGAAATATAAGAAAGAAAATAAAGGAAGGACAGGTAATGACAAGAAAGAAAGAGAGAAGGAAGGAGAAGGAAGAAGTCAGATACAGGAGGTGAGAAAGGAAAAAAGGGAAATAGAAGGAGGAAGAAATGATAGGAGAGGATGATAAGGAAGAGGAAAAAAATAACCAAAAAAGATAGAGGGAAAAATATTTTTGACATATGAAGGAAAATTTGAAAGGAAGAAGAAACATATATGAAAGTAATAGCAATGGAATAAAAAAAAATAATGAAAGTAATAATAGTAATACTGATGATAATAACATTTGATAAAAATGTAAAACAGAGACGGTACTGAAGAAACTTTTATTTTCATATTTTCCTTCTCATCTCATCTTTTATCTTTTTTTTCAGGAACTTTCCGATTTCGTGGGGCAGTTTTTTATTTCTTCTTTTTATATATATTATATATCATTTATTCTTTGTTTTTCTCTTTGTTTTCTTATATTTATTAATTTACTCTTTTCTATTTCATTTGTATCGTCTCTGCCCTTTCTTAATTTTCATTATCCTCCTCCTCCTCTGATCTGTCGAGCAGATTAAATCGCCAAAGCGGGCAACCTCGTAATGAGCCGATAGGCTTTCTGTTGCCTGCATTTCCATGTTCCATGTTTCCATGCTTCCCCCCCTCCTCCGTCTCCTCCTCTTCCTCCTCCTCCAAGTGGATCTCCTGTCTTCCTGTTGTCCATCATGCCTCCTTTCCATCTCTTATTGTTACCCATGTTTTTCTCTTTTCTCCTCCTCCTCCTTCTAACCCGTCACGCTTTATGATCCTATTATCCTATCTACATCCTCCTCCTCCTCCTTTTCCTCCTCCTCCTTTTCCTCCTCCTGCTCTGTGTCCCATGAGGGCTACAGGTTGGAGAGAGAGAGAGAGAGAGAGAGACCCTTGAGAGAGAGAGAGAGAGAGAGAGAGAGAGAGAGAGAGAGAGAGAGAGAGAGAGAGAGAGAGAGAGAGAGAGAGAGAGAGCATCTCTCTCTCTCTCTCTCTCTCTCTCTCTCTCCCTTCGTGACTGGACAACAGGAAGGAGGGAGAGGAGGTGGATATTGGCATCATAATAGATGTGCCGGTGAAGAGAGGAATTGCACCCCTTCCCCTCACCTCCCTTTCCCTCTTCCCCCTTACCATTTCCCTTCACCTCCCTCTTGTCCTACTTCTCGCACTTCTTACCTCTTCCTCATCTCCCCTCCCTCTTCATTGCCCTTGCCTCCCCTTTACCACGTCCTTTCACCTCCCCTTTCCCCTTTTCTTTACTCTAACTCTCCTTGTCACTTTCCGTCACCATTTCCTTCTTCCTCTTCTTTTCCTCACCTCCACTTTCCTTTTCCCTCACCCTCCTCTCCCTTTTTTCTTCCTGTCCACCTTCACCTTCCATCTAGCTCCACTTGCCTCTTCTTACCCTCACTTCCCATTACATCGTCCCCTCACTTTCCCCTTCTTCTTTTCCTTCCCCGCATCCCTCTCGTCTCTTCCCTTCACCTCCCGAAGCCCTATCTCTTACTCATACCTCGCCTCCTCCATTTCTCTTCCTATCTCCTATCCTCAGCCTCTTTCTCTTCCCTCTCACCCCTCCCCTCCCCTTCCATCCTTACCTCCCCCCCTGCTCGCAATGTTCCGTAATCAGTCCCCACATCCCGTATTTTACTCCTCTTCCTCACTCTTCCCTACCTCTCCTCCTCCCTTTCCCTATCTTCTTCAATATTTATTCCATCTCCTTCCTCATATTTTATTCATGTTTCATCATACTGCTGCTGCTGCTTCTGCTGCTGCTGTTGCTACTACTACTACTACTACTACTACTACTACTACTACTACTACTACTACATTAGTCTACTATTGATTCCACTGCTACTCATCTCACTTTTCCTCTTTCCATCTCCACATACTTTTTCTTCCTCTTCTCCCCTTTCTCTTTCCCTTCCCTTTCCTTCTCCCTACCTATCTTATGTGTCTTGCTAACCCCGTTACCCCATTGAGAATGTGATCTCCTCCTCCTCCTCCTCCTCCTCCTCCTCCTCCTCCTCATCTATTCTGTCCTGTTCTACCACACGTAGATTACTAGTAGTAGTAGTAAACAGACACCTCGCCATAGACCGATAGTCTTCTGGTGTCTGTTCTTCCTCTGTATTCCTATGTAGTCCTCTTCCTCTTCCTCGTCCTCCTCCTCCTCCTCGTCCTCTCCTCATCCTCCTCTCACTCTTCCTCTTCCTCTTCCTCCTCCTCCTCCTCCTTCTCCTCCTCGTGCTCTTCTCCTCCACCTCTTCTTATCTCCTGTCTCAGTCCTCCATTACCATCTAAGCACACCTCCTCCTCTTCTTCGTGTGCACTAAAGGAATGGTGACTTTGTGTAATATTGTGCCTGTGAGAAATAAATATAAGGAGGATGAAGAGGAGGAAACATGGAAACATTACTAGCAGGCAGCAGAAAGCCTGTTGGCTCCATACTAGGCTGCCTGCGTTCAGTGATTTAATCAATCCGTTTGCCATAGGAGTGGCTTGCAGGAAGGATTAAAGCACTTGTGTATCTACTCTTGGGGACGTTCAGATCACTCTCGATGCAGCAAAGGGCGATCAATGCGTTTCTTGAAGGAGTTGATGGTCTCTGCGCTAACCACTTCTGCAGGAAGGCGGAGGAGGAGTCGTGAAAGAGATAGCCTGTTAAAGGTAAAGAAAGACATTGAATGAGTGTGTGTGTGTGTGTGTGTGTCGTCATTGAGAGAGAGAGAGAGAGAGAGAGAGAGAGAGAGAGAGAGAGAGAGAGAGAGAGAGAGAGAGAGAGAGAGAGAGAGAGAGAGAGAGAGAGAGAGAGAGAGAGAGAGAGAGAGAGAGAGAGAGAGAGAGAGAGAGAGAGAGAGAGAGAGAGAGAGAGAGAGAGAGAGAGAGAGAGAGAGAGAGAGAGAATGTTGTTAAAGGGAGGTGGAAAGACAGGGAGGGAGGGAGGTAGAGAGGAAGGGAGGAAGCGAATGAAGAGAAAGGAGAACACTAACTAATGGGGACGCGTTCTACTCCTCCTCCTCCTCCTCCTCCTCCTCCATCAAGTGTGTGTGTGTCTTGATGCCAAGAAAAATCCAAAGTTATTTTTCAGTTACATAAGAAACAAGAAAACTGTTAATAATAATATCGGCCCACTACTATTAAGTGGCAATACGATTAGTGATGATAAAGGCATGGCGTCGGTCCTAAACTCAACCTTTAGTAGCGTATTTACAAAAGAGAACATGACATCAACTCCAGCCCCGAAGAAAATTTTTCAAGGCCCTGAAGAACATAAGCTTGCATTGACCGAAACTGATATCAGCGAAGTGCGTGCGTACCTGCAGAAAATAGATCCAAATAAATCTCCGGGCCCCGATAATTTATCTCCTCGCGTGTTAAGAGAATGTAGTCAACAGCTAGAATTACCCATAACATTAATATTCAACAAGTCATTAGCGCAGGCCAGTGTGCCTCTCGAGTGGAAAAAGGCCAATATTACCCCGATCTTTTAAAAACGGAGACAAAAAAACTAGCCAGTAATTATCGTCCTATCAGCCTTACGTCTGTCCTAATTAAACTATTCGAAAAAATAATCAGGGATAAAATGATCACTTTCCTTGAAACAAATGAATTGATAACTGATAGTCAGCATGGATTTCATAGTTATCGGTCTTGCCTTATCAACCTATTAACCTTTTTCAATGATGTTTATAAATGTTGGGACGCCCGAAGCCCATATGACGTAATTTACTTAGATTTTCAGAAAGCGTTTGATAAAGTTCCTCACGTTAGGCATATTTCAAAACTACGTTCCCACGGTATTAACGACCATCTATGTGCGTGGATTCATGACTGGCTCACCAGCAGAGAACAACGTGTAGTTCTTAATGGTGAAGCATCGGATTGGCAACCCGTCACCAGTGGCGTGCCCCAAGGTTCGGTCCTGGGGCCAACACTATTCATAATTTACGTGAACGACTTAGAAACTGATATCCTATCAAAAGTAGCCAAATTCGCCGATGACACCAAAATAGGAGGTACGGTAATGAACAGTCAAAGTTGCGAGAACATTCAATCAGATTTAATAAGACTTGCCGACTGGAGCGAAAAATGGCAAATGAGTTTTAACGTAGATAAATGTAAAGTAATGCACATAGGTGAAAAAAATCCTAACTTTAAATATCAGATTCAAGGGCATGAGCTCAGCGAAGTAAAACAAGAAAAAGATCTTGGTGTCATTATCAGTAACACTCTTAAAATGAGTGATCAATGTTCTGCAGCGAGTAAAAAAGCCAATATGATGTTAGGATCAATCTCAAGAAACTTTGATTATAAATCACCCGAACTTATGAAGAGATTATATTTAGCATTTGTAAGACCACACCTAGAATACGCCGTTCAGTTCTGGTCAAAGATCAAGTTTTGCTAGAAAAGATACAGCGACGAGCAACAAAACAAATTCCAGCGCTCCGAAACTTGCCATATGACGAGCGTTTAAAGCGTTTAGATATGTTTTCCATAAAAAGCAAAGGATAAGCGGGGACTTAATTGAATTGTTAAAAATCCTTAATGGATTCGAAAAAATTTTTTTTTTTTTTACAACAAAGGAGGCAGCTCAAGGGCACACAAAAAAAGAAAACAATAATAAAAAAAGCCCGCTACTCGCTGCTCCTAAAAAGAATTAAAAGAGGTGGCCGAAAGCAAGGTCAAATTCGGGAGGAGAGGTGTCCTGATACCCTCCTCTTGAAAGAGCTCAAGTCGTAGGCAGGAGGAAATACAGATGAAGGAAGATTGTTCCAGAGTTTATCAGCGTGAGGGAAGAAAGAGTGATGATGCTGGTTAACTCTTGCATAAGGGGTTTGGACAGTATAGGGATGAGCATGAGTAGAAAGTCGAGTGCAGCGGGGCAGCGGGAGGGGGGGAGGCATGCAGTTAGCAAGTTCAGAAGAGCAGTCAGAGTGGAAATATCGATAGAAGATAGAAAGAGAGGCAACATTGCGGCGGAATTTAAGAGGTAGAAGACTATCTGTATGAGGAGGAGAGCTGATGAGACGAAGAGCCTTAGCCTCCACTCTGTCCAGAAGAGCTGTGTGAGTGGAGCCCCCCCACACATGAGATGCATACTCCATACGAGGGCGGACAAGGCCCCTGTATATGGACAGCAACTGTGCAGGAGAGAAGAACTGGCGGAGACGGTACAGAACGCCCAGCCTCGAGGAAGCTGATTTAGTAAGAGATGAGATATGAAGTTTCCAGTTGAGATTTTGAGTTAAGGATAGACCGAGGATGTTTAGTGTTGAGGAAGGTGATAGCTGGGTGTTGTCAAAGAAGAGGTGATAGTTGTTTGGAAGATTGTGTCGAGTGGATAGGTGGAGAAACTGTGTTTTTGAGGCGTTGAAGGACACCAGGTTCTTCTTGCCCCAATCGGAAATAATAGTAAGGTCTGAGGCTAAGCGTTCTGCAGCCTCCAGCCTTGAGTCGTTAAGTTCCTGTAGGGTGGGTCTTCTATTAAAAGAAGTTGAGTAATGCAGAGTGGAATCATCGGCGTAGGAATGGATAGGACAGTTCGTTTTAGAAAGAAGATCATCAATGAACAACAGAAAAGGAGTGAGAGATAGGACAGAACCCTGTGGGACACCACTGTTAATAGATTTAGGGGAAGAACAGTGACCGTCTACCACGGCAGAAATAGAAAGGTCAGAAAGGAAACTGGAGATAAAGGTACAGAGAGAAGGATAGAAACCGTAGGAGGGTAGTTTAGAAAGCAAAGATTTGTGCCAGACCCTATCAAAAGCTTTGGATATGTCCAGCGCAATAGCAAAAGTTTCACCGAAACGGCTAAGAGAGGATGACCAGAGTCAGTTAAGAAGGCTAGGAGATCACCAGTAGAACGCCCCTTGTGGAACCCATACTGGCGATCAGATAGAAGGTCAGAAGTGGAAAGGTGCTTTTGAATCTTCCGGTTAAGGATTGATTCAAAAGCTTTAGATAGACAAGAAAGTAAAGCTATAGGACGGTAGTTTGAAGGATTGGAGCGGTCACCCTTCTTAGGCACAGGCTGTATGAAGGCATACTTCCAGCAAGAAGGAAAGGTAGATGTTGACAGGCAGAGGCGAAAGAGTTTGACCAGGCAGGGTGACAGCACGGAGGCACAGTTTTAAGGACAATAGGAGGCACTCCATCAGGTCCATAAGCCTTCTGAGGATTGAGGCCAGAGAGGTCATAGAAAACATCATTTTGAAGAATCTTTATAACAGGCATAAAGGAGTCAGAGGGGGGATGAGTAGGAGGAATATGCCCAGAATCGTCCAGAGTGGAGTTTTTAGAAAAAAGTTTGAGAGAAGAGTTCAGCCTTAGAGATAGATGAGACGGCAGCGTTGCCGTCAGGACTGAGGAGTGGAGGGAAAGATGAAGAAGTGAAGTTGGAGGAGATGTTTTTGGCTAGATGCCAGAAGTCACGGGAAGAGTAAGAGACAAGGTTTTTTCATTTTCTATTAATGAAAGAATTTTTGGTTAGTCGGAGAATAGATTTGGCACGATTTCGGGCAGAAATGTAAAGTTCATAATTAGCATTAACCCAGATAGTCTATTACAGAGAGACACCAACACAAGAACACGCAGCAACGGTATGAAGTTAAAGGGAAATCGATGTAACACATTGTTGCGCAGAATTTTTTTCAATAACAGAGTCGTCGATCACTGGAATAGACTCCCACCGTCAGTGGTTAGCGCACAGCGTATCAATAGCTTTAAGTCTTCTTTGGATCAGTACTTCAGGGATATAACATTATACTGATCCTTTTTCGCATGTTTTCAGACAGATTGGAGCAAGACCTCAACCTATATTCATATAATTTTCCCCCACAACCTAGATTGCAAGTAGAGAAAGTCAACAATAGAGTAAAGCAACAGTTAATGTCCGCATGACAGGTGGCGGGAGGTGGGTGCAGTAAGGTGACATGTTACTGGTGCGTACCTAGTACCGCCGGTAAAACGAGGATCAAGCCTCCACCTGTGCCCCTGAAACTACACCTCACCCATCGTGGGTATTAGGGGATGATTCTGGGGCTGCCCTGTGTAGGCCACTCGTCCTCTTCCAGTCTCTATGTATGTCAATGTTCTTATGATCTTATGTAATGAAGTCATTTTCCCCCACAGCTTAGGTTACCAGTAGTGTAAGTTAAGGGTAGTAATTTCTTCTTATTTCTCTCTTTACTGTAAAATTTCCATGTCCCTTTCTTCCTTAAAGGTACATGGTGTTCTCTTCTAACTATTTCCTGCCGACACGTTGCCGGAGGGAGAGGTGGGTGGGGAGGAGCCTTCATCTATTCTGTCCTGTTTTACCACACGTAGATTACTAGTTGTAGCGGTAGTAAACAGACACCCTCGCCATAGACCGATAGGTCTTCTGGTGTCTGTTCTTCCTATGTATTCCTATGTATTCCTCCTCCTCCTTGTTTGCCATGTCTTCTGTCTCCTATTTCTTTCTTCCCTCCATTTTTTCTTCGTTCCTTTCATCCTTCCATATTTTTCTTCCTTCCTTCGTTCCTAGTTTGCTTCTTATTGGTCTTCGTTTTTTAATCTTCATTTGTTTTCCTTTCACATATTTAACATTTTCCACCTTATTTATTTGCTTCCTTCGTTTTTCTTTCATTTCTCTGCTTCTTCCCTCTCTCCATTCTTTCCTTCCTTCTACACATTTTTTTTTCTTCCTGTCTTTCTTCCCGTCAGTGTTCCTTCCTTTCATTCTTTGCTTCCCATTTTCCTTCCCTCCTTCCATCCCGGCATTCCTTCCTTCCTTTTCATTCCTTCCTGCCTTCCTTCCTTCCTTCCTTCTCCAAACTGATGAACACAAATCGAACTTCCAATATCTCTCTCTCTCTCTCTCTCTCTCTCTCTCTCTCTCTCTCTCTCCCGATGACTGTTTCCATTCTCAGTATCATCCTATTTGTCTGTCGAGGCATTGATCGAGAGAGAGAGAGAGAGAGAGAGAGAGAGAGAGAGAGAGAGAGAGAGAGAGAGAGAGAGAGAGAGAGAGAGAGAGAGAGAGAGAGAGAGAGAGAGAGAGAGAGAGAGAGAGAGAGAGAGAGAGAGAGAGAGAAGAAAGGAAGAAATTGAGGGAAACAAAGGTGAATATAGTAAAAAAAAAAGGTGAGGAGGTAGAGAGAAAAAAAGGAAGAAAGGAGATCAACAGGATTTAAGTAGAAGGAAAGAAGTGGTAAAATAATAAGGGAAAGGAAGAAGAGAGGGAAGGGGAGAAGTGGAAAGAAAAGAAAGGTCTACAGAATGGATAAAGAGGTAGATGTGCTGGAAAAGAAGATGAAGGAGGGAGAGAGAGAAAATGTGGAGAAATGAGGGAGAGGTAGGTAGAGGCAATTTTTTTATGCAGAGAAGATTGGAAGGAGGTGGAGAGAAAAAGGGAGAGCGTAGGTAAGGAAAAGGAAAGAAATTTGGAGAGACGGAATGGAAGGAAGGATAGAGGGAGGAAAGTGTTAATTGATACGTTTTATTGTTTTCTTTTTTA
Source organism: Eriocheir sinensis (assembly GCF_024679095.1). NCBI lineage: Eukaryota > Metazoa > Arthropoda > Malacostraca > Decapoda > Varunidae > Eriocheir > Eriocheir sinensis. The sequence continues at coordinate 62,387 of NW_026111128.1, read as the reverse complement.
CTTTTGTTTTCTTTTTTATTTTGTTTTGTATGTGTTCTTCCTTCCCTTCCTATTCCCTTCCTATTCCCTTCCTCTTCCCTTCTTTCCATATTTTCCCTTATCCCTTTCATTTCCCGTTCCGTTATTTGCATTTTCTGCTCCTTCCCTCCTCTCCTCCCCTCCCTCCACACACCTCCCCTTCCTTTCCTAACCTCTCTCTCGCCTCCCCGCTCCGTTCTTTATCCTCCGATAACATGCATTCCCATTCTCCACACTTCACCCCCCTTACCTTCTCTTCTCTTTTCATCCCCTCTCCATTCCCCTTCTCCATCCATCATTTTCTTCCCCCCCTTTTCCCCTTTTCTTCTTTTCTTCTCCTTCGCTTTCCATTTCCCTATCCATCTCCCTTTCCTCTCCCTTCCATCCACTGCACTCCCATTATCTCCCATCCATTCCATTATTCTCTCTTTCCTCTCCTCCCCTTTTTCCTCTCCTACTCCTCCCCTTTCCTTTCCTCTCCTAGCCGTCATCCTCATACCCCTCTTCCTTTCTCGGTTTTCTTCCTTTACATTTCCCTCTTCTCCTTCGCTTCCGTTTACCTTCATTCCCTTTTTCCCACGTTATTCTCCCTCTTTCGTCTTCCCTTCTTCCCTCCTCCATTTGTTTCTTATTTTCCTCACACGTGCGGCTCTCTCCATTTCTCCTTCTCTCCCTCCTCCCTTCTCTTTACCTCCCTTCATCCATCTCCTGGCTACTCTGCCACGCCTTATCATCCATTTCTCCCATTCCACCTTTTTCCTCCCCTCCCCTCCCGTCCCCGCCTCTATTCCATCTCCCACCCCAGGTGCATAGCCATTACCTGAAGTGAATCACAGGTGGCCAGGCCGGGGGGACACACAACTCCCGTCACCGGCACCCCATCACTTCCCCGCCACCCGCATCCCCATTAATTTACCTCACCCACTGTCCTACCCATCACTGCCCCTCACTCTCCTGCCCATCACTTTTTTGTCACCCGCCTGTCTTCCCCACCACTTCCCATCACCCGCCTCTTCCCCATCACATCACATCATCCTTTCTTCTTCCCATCACCCCTCATCTGCTCTCTTTCCCATCACTTTCCGTCACCCTCTCCTCTTCCCCTCACCCGCTTCTCTTCCCCTCACTCCCCCTCATCTTCATCCCTATCACTTCCACTCACCATCTCTTCCCATCACTTACCCTCACCTGCCTCCCATCACTTCCCAGCACCCATTCTTCTCCCATCACTTCGGAGAATTTGTTTTTATGATGATTTTTTCGTTATGACTTTAATTTTCTCTCATTCTTTGCTGTTTCCTCTACTCTCCTCCAATTTCTTCCATTTTATCCGTCATTTCCTTCTGCGTTCTCTTCTGACCCTGTCCGTGACGCACTATTCTTCTCTTTTCCCTCATTCATTTGTTCTTAATTTTTCTTCCTCCTTCCCCTTCTCCTCTTCTTCCCATTCCCTTTCCACAGTGAATTCCGTGACCAGTTTCAGGCTGAACACGAGAGAAAGGGGAAGAGAGGAAAAGGGGAAAGGAGAGAAAGGGAAAAGGAGGGAAAGAGGGAGGGAGGGAAAAGGAGAGGAAGGAAAGAGGGCAGAGAAGGAGATGGGGGGAGGAAAGAGGGAAATAGAGGAAAGAGGAAAGAGAAAGGGAGGAAAGAGTGGAAGGACGTCTAAATAGGGGGGAAGGTTTTGCTGTCTATTGTTGGCACGAGAGAGAGAGAGAGAGAGAGAGAGAGAGAGAGAGAGAGAGAGAGAGAGAGAGAGAGAGAGAGAGAGAGAGATTTTCAAAGATTTACAAAGAAAATCAGACCACACAAACCCCATGGTCCAGACTATGTGGTCTGTCCTTAAACCTAAGTGATTCTACATTAATCTTTTTCATTCTCCTTATTCCTTTTTTTCTTGTGTTATGTATATGTGTTTGTATAAGAGAGAGAGAGAGAGAGAGAGAGAGAGAGAGAGAGAGAGAGAGAGAGAGAGAGAGAGAGAGAGAGAGAGAGAGAGAGAGAGAGAGAGAGAGAGAGAGAGAGAGAGAGAGAGAGAGAGAGAGAGAATTACATAGAATTACATAGAAAACCAGACCACACAGACCCCATGGTCCAGACTAGGTGGTCTGTCCTTAAACCTAATTGATTTTACATTAATCAGATGGCTCCAAAACGTTGCTTTTCTACTCTAGTTAATATTAAGTTCAAGGAAGTGACGGTCGAGCTTGTTTTTAAAGGAGTCAATCGTGTTACACTGGACCACTGATGGTGGGAGCTTATTCCATTCTCGCACTACAACGTTGGTGAAGAAAAATTTGGTGGAGTCTGAATTTACTTGTCTACATTTGAGTTTTATGCCATTGTTCCTCGTTCGCAAAGTGTCATCGCTCATAAACAATTTTGTTCTGTCTACATTCGTGAAACCATTAAGTATTTTAAAACATTCGATCAGTTTTCCTCGGAGGCGACGTTTCTCAAGAGAGAACATGTTAAGGGTGGAAAGCCTTTCTTCGTAGGATTTGTTGCGCAAGGAAGGGATCATTTTTGTTGCTCGACGCTGAACACCTTCTAGTTTAGCAATGTCCTTTGCATGGTGGGGAGACCAAAACTGTACCGCATATTCCAAGTGGGGTCTGACTTAACTATTGTAGAGCGGAAGTATTACATCTTTATTCTTGAATAAAAAGTTTTTTTTAATGAAGCCCAACATTCTGTTCACTTTATTTGCTGCATCGATGCATTGATGTGAAAATTTGAAGTTTGACGCGATTTTGACCCCCAGGTCCTTAACGCATTGAACGCTTGTGAGTTTAACGCCGCGCATTTCGTAATCGAACTTCTTATTTTTTGTTCCAACTTGAAGGACCTGGCACTTGTCTACGTTAAAGGGCATCTCCCATTTATCCGACCAAGCTGAAATTTTGTGCAGATCCTCTTGGAGGCTTTGCCTGTCTTCGTCAGTGAGAACCGAGTTACCAATCTTTGTGTCGTCTGCAAATTTACTAATGCGATTATTGAGTCCAACATCCACGTCGTTGATGTAAATAATGAAGAGCACTGGGCCAAGAACCGAGCCCTGAGGGACGCCACTAGTGACCGGCGCCCACTCTGAGTTAAATCCGTCAATCACAACTCTTTGTTGTCTGTTGCTCAACCAATTCGCGATCCATTGGTTTACTTGACCGTCAGTGCCTATTTGCTTTAATTTATAAAGTAATTTATGATGTGGGACCTTATCAAACGCTTTCTGGAAATCAAGATAGACTACGTCCAATGATTTGGTTACGTTATAAACTGAGAAGAGATCGTTATAAAAGGTCAGGTTTGACAAGCAAGATCTTTTATTACGGAAGCCATGTTGTGAATCCCCAATTAATGAGTGGCTTTCGAGGTAACTCACAATTTTGTCTCTAATTATGCTCTCGAGTAGCTTACCTACAATTGAAGTTAGACTAATGGGTCGGTAGTTACCTGGTATTTTTTTGTCTCCTTTCTTAAAAATCGGTGTCACGTTAGCCTTTTTCCAATCCGAAGGGACGATGCCTTGTCGCAAGGACATATTGAATACGGTAGTGAGGGAGGAGAGTATTTCGCTCTTTGTTTCTTTAAGCAGTATAGGATACACTTTGTCGGGTCCGGGACTTTTATTTGTTTTAAGTGAATGGAGAATTTTAAGGACTTCATCGATTGTTATTTCAAAATTAGGCAATGCATGCTCGAGATTTACAATAGTACTGGTGTTGGTGGTAGCGAGAGGAAGACTGTTAGTATTAAACACCGAGGAAAAGTAATTGTTTAAGAGGTGGTGGTGGGGAGGATGGTAAGGGAAGGTTGTGGTGACAGTAGGGGGGAAGGGGGAAGGTAGCGGTGGTGGTGGTAGTGGTGGTGGGGGAAGAGGAGGAAAAGAATGTTGAGGAGTAGGAGGAAGAGTAAGTGTTGGTATTGATAGTTGTGGTAGTTGTGGTGGAAAAGGAGGAAGAGTAAGTGAAGAGTAGAGGAGAGATTGTGTAGAATAAAGAGAATTAGGTAAAGATTAAGAATTAGTACAAAAACAGGTTAGGTTCGAAAGGAAAACAAGAAAGGTGTAGGAGGAGTAGAGGTTAAATCATTTAAAAAAAAAGATTTGGAAGAAAATTATAACGATAAGGAGGAGAAGGAAGAAGATGCAGACAATGCGGAGGAGGGGCGAAAGAACATGAACATAAACAAGGGCAAGAAGAAAACAATAACGAAAATCGACGATGGAGAAAGAGGAAAACAGTGGGAAGATCAGCAGGAAAGAAAGAATAGTAGAAAATTAAAAACGAATAAATGGAGGAATAAGGGAAAAAATATTACATCTATTTCTATTCCTTCCTTTTTTCTCCTCCCTCACTTTCTCTCTCACTTACTTATTCTGGTTCGCCCGTCCTTACACGACCACCCTAGCCTCAGGCCAACACCCACACCCTCGGTCCCTTACACGGCCACCCTAGCCTCAGGCCAACACCCACACCCTCGGTCCCTTACACGACCACCCTAGCCTCAGGCCAACACCCACCCTCGGTCCCTTACACGGCCACCCTAGCCTCAGGCCAACACCCACACCCTCGGTCCCTTACACGACCACCCTAGCCTCAGGCCAACACCCACACCCTCGGTCCCTTACACGGCCACCCTAGCCTCAGGCCAACACCCACACCCTCGGTCCCTTACACGACCACCCTAGCCTCAGACCAACACCCACACCCTCGGTCCCTTACACGACCACCCTAGCCTCAGGCCAACACCCACACCCTCGGTCCCTTACACGGCCACCCTAGCCTCAGGCACCCACACCCTCGGTCCCTTACACGGCCACCCTAGCCTCAGGCCAACACCCACACCCTCGGTCCCTTACACGGCCACCCTAGCCTCAGGCCAACACCCAACCCCTCGGTCCCTTACACGGCCACCCTAGCCTCAGGCCAACACCCACACCCTCGGTCCCTTACACGGCCACCCTAGCCTCAGGCCAACACCCACACCCTCGGTCCCTTACACGGCCCCCCTAGCCTCAGGCCAACACCCACACCCTCGGTCCCTTACACGGCCACCCTAGCCTCAGGCCAACACCCACACCCTCGGTCCCTTACACGGCCACCCTAGCCTCAGGCCAACACCCGCACCCTCGGCTCACCACGCCGCCTTTCGGGTTTAGCGGAGACAAAATATGGAACTAATCTAGGTCGCCGCCGCCTCCCGCGAGAGATTAAACCCGGCGAGTAATGACCAAATACACCACGGCGGCCGCGATGCACCATCAGTAAGTGGCAGGATATTAAACCAGCGGCCCGGCGGCGAAGAACAGCAGCAATAACAGCAACGAGGAAACCAGTGAAGTGAAAGAGCAAACTTCAAAATGAATAACAGCAACGAACAAACGTACAAACAACAAACAAGCTACAAACAAGCAGAGAAACGAACATCAAGAAAACAGCAAACAACAAATAACATACAAAGACAAGTAGCAGCAACACCAGCAGCATTAATAACATCAACGAGAAAAACAATGATGTTGGATCCTTGTGTCTTTAAACAGCAAACAACAAGAAGAATAAAAGCAGCAGTGACAGAAGTACGAGACATCAGTCGAAAAAAATAACAGCACCAGCACTATCAGCAATGGAACAGCAGAAGCAGGAGATAATAATACCAACAGAATATAGGTTGTTAATATTCTTTCGACAATCACATAATATAGTAACTCTTTCTGTTCCATTGATTAAGCAAACTGTTTTTGTTCCCTTTGCACAAAGTATCAGTGTAACCATTTCTGTTCCCCCTACACAAAATAAGGTACCCATTATCTCATCCCCTTACACTAATAATTAACCGTGTCTACTCTCTTTTCCCGTGCCCAAATACCATGCCCAAATCATATACCCATTTTTTGCTCTCCTTAAAATAATAAATTCAGCATTTCTGTCCCACTACATATATTCAGATACTCATTACGCATTCCCTTACAGATCACCAAATAACCATTTCTATCCCCCTTACACAAAACAGGTAGCTATTATTTCATCCACTTACACAAAACCAACTAACCATTTCATCCCCTTACAGAAAACCAACTAACAATCTTTTACCCCTTTTCTTTCGGCAGGATCAAGGATGAAAGAGGGCGACTAAATGGAGGAAAAGTGAGAGTATAAAAACCTCCTTACTGGAGCGTCTTAAGGGAAGCGTGTCTAAAGCTCTTCGTCGTCACCAGCTCAGCGAGGTGAGTGACTACTAATTTTGTCTGCCGGGGGGGGGGGGAGATAGGAGGAGAAGATGGTGGTAGGGGGGGGTGAAGGTGGAGGAAGAGGAGGAGTTGCGTAATAATGAAAAAAATGAATAGGAGGAGGAGGAGGATGGAGAGGAGGTGGAGGAGGTTTTGCGTGATAATAAAAAAATGAACAGAGGGGAGAGGAGGAGGAGAAGGAGAAGGAGGAGGAGGAGAAAAAACGATTATAAGAAGAAGAAGAAATAAAGGTGGAGGAGAAAGTGAGATAAGTAGAATAAGAACTAAAATAATTCATTAGGAGAGAACCGAGGATAAAAAATAAAGAACAAACAGAAATAAAGAAAAAAAGTGGTTCTCCCCTTCCCCCCTGACGCCTGTTTGGGGGGGGGGGCGTTTCAACCTTCGGCTCAGGCGGTAAATGACAACCCAACACTCGCCCACTTAGCAGCGTCGTGTCTGGCGGCGAGGAGGCAACTTTCCACGGCCTTGCTTCTGCCTCTCTCCACACTTGCTCCGCTTCGCCGCCCCCATAGCCTTAGGGCCATATCATTAAACATTGCGTCGGCCAAGCACACACACTCGACATGGGTTTCCTAGGAGCTGTGGGCCTTTCCAGGGGTAGTTTTATGACCATGGTGGGAGTTTGACATGGCTTCTGTACCATGGACTCTAAATACACTCATGAGAACGCATTTTACCTCGTTTTTTGGCTTTTATAAATAATTATTGTTGTGTATCGGTAGCGTCTAAGAATACCGACATTAGTTACAAATTTGGAGCAGTTCGGGCATGACGTCACACGGTTTTGCTCCGAGGATTCTGCCTCAACGCTCCTTTTCCGCTGCCTTTAACTTGCGTCCTATTTGTCACACATGAAACTCCCCTCTCCGCTTTGTCTTTCTGCCTCTTTCTTACCACTCTGTTCCTCTTCACTGTGTCTCCTTGGTGTTTGTTTCCTCTTCCACTTCCTCTCCTCTCTTCCTTTCCTTGCTTTTATCCTCTTCTTCTTTCATGTTTCTACTTTCTCCTCCCCACCCCACCTCCTTCCCTTTTCCTGCTTGTTGCCTCCCTTTTGGTACTTTTCTTTCGTTTTTTTTCTTCCTGCAATTATTTTTCCTTGCAGTTTTGGCACACCTCTTGTTTGCTTTCAGTTTTGTGGGATAGCTGTGTCCACCCCTGTCCACGCCAGGCACCAGGTTTGCTGTGTTGTCCATCTCGGTCCAGTGTTGTCAGAAGCAAAGTAATCTTAATGCTGCCCCACTGACCGTCTTCCTGTATGTTCTCCAATACCTTGTCTGATGGTCTGTGGCAGGTCTGTTGGTGCTGGTCTTCTTTGTCTCCTCGCCTCATTCCGTCTCTGAATGTCCCTCCCTCACAGCTTCGGCTTCTGTTTCCCGCTCCCTTTCTTTCTCTACATCATCTTTGCCCCCTCTCTTGCCTCTTTTGTGCCTCTCATCAATTCCTCCTCGCCTTAATGTTGTCTCTCCTCTCCCAAACTGTATTGGTCAGCATTAACCAGACCTTATCTCGACTATGTGGTTCAGTGCTGTCCCCTTTACTATAGAATGGACACCAGTATGTTAGAATATTTGCAGAGGAAGATGAAAAGGGACTCAAGAGATGAGAATATCAAATGTGCATCCTCTGGAAAGGCGAAGGACGCGAGGAAGCTTGTTAGAAGTTTATAAATGGATGAAGGGCTGCAGTGAGGGTGATGTCAATAAGTTTCTGGTGGTAAGAGATAAGGGTAAGACACTTAGTAATGTGTTTAAGTTGGATGCATTCATAATTAACAAGGATGTGGACTAGTACTGGCTTACCAACAGAGTAGTGAATGAGTGGAACAAGCGTGGCAGTCATGTGGTACGTGAGTGCCAATTCGACCTTTAAAAAGAGGCCAGATAGATTCTTGGGTAGTGTAGACTTTATATCCTCTTGTGGACTCCTTACTTTCCTATAATCTCACATTCTTATATATGTGTTATATTTCCTCTGCCCAGTCCAAACCTTTCCTCCCTTCCACTCCTTCCACCCCCAGAACTACCCTCCCTCGTCTGTAGTGCCAGATCCGTCCTCAGACACATGTAGCTCTCCTTACACGGCTTTGTATCCCACGGTCTCTGTCTCACGGCTATCTCTCTCACACGGTTGTCGCAGCAGTCCAGAAGTTCCCGTTGACATGTGATAGGGCCTGGGAGTGAGAGAATGAGAGAGAGAGAGAGAGAGAGAGAGAGAGAGAGAGAGAGAGAGAGAGAGAGAATTCCCAGGTCTGGTGCGTGGAGAAAGAGAAATACATGTGTGTGTGTGTGTGTGTGTGTGTGTGTTTGTGTTTTTGTCTGTATGTCTCTCTCTCTCTCTCTCTCTCTCTCTCTCTCTCTCTCTCTCTCTCTCTCTCTCTCTCTCTCTCTCTCTCTCTCTCACACACACACACATACGAAGGAAGGACAGGTACAAAAGGTGAACATAACAATTAAACAACACTAATTAGACAGATGGACCCAATTAACGTCCACAGGTAGGCGATTGGCGGGAAAAACAGGTGATAGACAATTAATGAAGGGCAATTAGAGCAGTAGTAGTGATTGTAGTTGTAGTAGTAGTAATAGTAGTAGTAGTAGTAGTAGTAGTAGTAGTAGTATAGAAAAACAGGAAAATTTGAAACGGAAGAACTTAAGAATGAGGAAGAAGAGAAGAACTATGAATGAGAGAAAAGAGGAGGATAAGAGAAAATGGGAGAGAATAAAAAGGAGAGGGGGAGGAAAGGAAAGAGTATAAAGTAGGAAATGAAAGAAACTAAAGAGAAATAGAAGAAAAGAGATAGAGATAGATAAATAGATAGATAGATACATAGATAGATAGATAGATAGATAGATAGATAGAGAGAGAGAGAGAGAGAGAGAGAGAGAGAGAGAGAGAGAGAGAGTATTATAACAGATTTTCCTGGAAACATGATTTTAATAGTGGTATAATGCGTCGTGTGAATGGCGTTGAAAAATTTGTGTGTGGTGATGGTGTTAAATTAATACCTGGCCAATTACTACCTGGGGACAGAGAGAGAGAGAGAGAGAGAGAGAGAGAGAGAGAGAGAGAGAGAGAGAGAGAGAGATTAATGACAGGGAAGGTAAAAATTTGCATATATATTTTTATAAAAAGGTTTCTGGACTGTGGTTTCTTATTTGTTCTCTCTCTCTTTTATTTTTTTATTTGACCTTGTAGCGGGCTTCGCTACAAACACAATCACGACGCGAGGGACGCGGAGTCTATGCGCTAGATCCATGCTGATCCTGTAGCACCCTGTAAATAGCTGTATATATATCTCACTAATAAATTAGTTGCTGTCACACCATCACCGTGTTTGGTTCTCCCTCTCCTGAACCAAGAAGTTGGACTACCTGAAGTAGCACCCTCTACATTGGTGACCCCCCAGTGACCCAAGTTGCTCCCTCGCCTCTCGTCACAATGGACACTCCCTCCACCAACTCTCCGTCCAACACAGACCCCCACCCAGCCGCAGCAGCGGCTACCGATCTTCTCTACGATCGACGCACACATCTGGTTCCGGCGAGCAGAGGTACAATTCCGCCTCGAAAGAGTGAGCAGTCCAACCTCACGGGCCGACCACGTCTTAGCAGCTCTCCCAGACGAACTTTTTTCCGCGCATCTCGGAATGGTTGGAAGCCAAGGGCGACGCCGCCATCGAATACGACGCCCTGAAAACCTACCTACTTAAGCGTTTTACGCATTCCCCAGCAGCGCGAATGTCACGGCTCCTCCAGCTCTCACAAGAACCCCTTGGCGACCAGAAACCTTTCGACGCCCTTCTCGAGATGCGGGCCCTGGCAAGGCTCCCTCCAGTCACCGACGGGGCGTCTCGACATCTAGACCTGCTTCGGGCACTGTGGCTCCTCCGCCTCAGGGAAACCATCCGCGCTGCCATTCCCAATGCGGAGGAAATCGACGAGGACGACCTGCAGCAACAGGCAGATAGCCTAGACGCACTCACGGCTTCAACCAGACGCATCAACGCCGTGCCTTCCGACACCCCACTATTATTCCAGGATGACGAGGTCGACATCGCGGCAGCACACCGCCTACCATCGCGAACCCGACAACCACCAGCGCAACAGTACCACGCCCCGCTGCCACGCTCAAACCATCAACGGACCAAGAAGACGTTCACTGAGCAGCTCTGCTACTACCACGCCAAATTCGGCCCCAAGGCAAAAGACTGCCAACCAGGATGCTCGTGGCCAAAAAACGGTGCACGGCGGCCGCCACCGGTGTTAACGCCTTCTTCCTCTCCGATCCGGCAACGGGTGTGCGTTTCCTGGTCGACACTGGAGCTGCCCTTTCCCTCCTGCCACCTGCACGATGGAAGAAGCCTCATCAACCAGCGTCCAACATCCAGCTCGCTGCGGCCAACGGCACACCTATACCAACGTACGGCCGTCGGCACCTCGATATCAGCATCGGCGGCCGCACATTCGGATGGAGCTTCATGGTGGCAGACGTCACTCTTCCCCTACTTGGGGCAGACTTTCTAGCCCACTACCAGCTCCTCGTGGACGTCGCTAGATGTCGGCTGGTGGACGCAGCCTCCCTTACCGCTACCCCCATCGCTGCCGCACCCATCGAGTTCGCCCTACAGGTAGTCGAGGTGACTGACAGCTTCTCTCACCTCCGCAACACCTACCCCGATGTCTTCAAGCCAGAAATCCGACAACAGCCAAAACATCCGGCAAAACATGGAGTCTACCAACCTCTTTCTATATTTCATTTACCTGACAATCTCTCTCTCTCTCTCTCTCTCTTGTTTGACCTCTTTCTATATTTCATTTACCTGACAATCTCTCTCTCTTCATAATCCAGTGCACTCTTTAATTGGGCAAACTTCTGTATATTTCCTCCCTGGTGGAGTGATAGAGAGGGAGAGATATAGAGATAGATAGATAGATTGATATATATATATATATATATCTATATATATATATATATATATAGAGAGAGAGAGATGAATAAAACAAAAAATAGTAGTTTAAAGTAGTTATATTCTCTCTCTCTCTCTTCTGGAAAACTTAATTGCTGGAATTTTACCAAACTCTCTCTCTCTCTCTCTCTCTCTCTCTCTCTCTCTCTGTATTCAAAATGGCCTGCCAATTTAAACTTTCTTTGGAATTATAAGCCACAAGCATTTTTTTATTATATTATTTTTTAGTTTTTGGGGCTGGGTTAAATATTTGGAGGTAGTGGTGGTGGTGGTGGTGGTGGTGGTGGTGATGGTAGTAGTAGTAGTAGTAGTAGTAGTAGTAGTAGTAGTAGTAGTAGTAGTAGTAGTAGTAGTAGTAGTAGTAGTAGTAGTAGAAGTAGTAGTAGTAGTAGTAGTAGCAGTAGTAGTAGAAGTAGAAGTAGTAGTAGTAGTAGCAGTAGTAGTAGTAGTAGTAGTAGTAGTAGTAGTAAAGAAAAGAAAGAAAAAAATAAAATAAGAGAGAGAGAAAGAAAGAAATAGAGGCGAAACATTTCCTTCTTCAATAGTCTCCTCCTCCTCCTCCTCCTCCTCCTCTTCCTCCTCCTCCTCCTCATCTTCCTCTCTTTCTCCTGTCATCATATTTCTCCTTTTCTCCTCCTCTCTCATAACGCTTTTCTCTCCTTTTTTTATATAAGTCAGAGAGAGAGAGAGAGAGAGAGAGAGAGAGAGAGAGAGAGAGAGAGAGAGAGAGAGAGAGAGAGAGAGAGAGAAATTTAACCCTTATCATACCCACATTATTTTTCATTTTCTCTTCCATCTCATTCATCTTCCTTTTCACACGCTCTCTCTCTCTCTCTCTCTCTCTCTCTCTCTCTCTCTCTCAGGGTAAAAGTTATGGAGAAAGTTGCTTGGCGAGGTAAAACAAATGGAAGGAAGGGAGGATGGGCAGGTGTGACGGTCAATTTACCTGAGTAGAATGGTAGACAGACAGACAGACAGACAGAGAGATAGACACAGACAGACAAACAGACAGACAGATGAAGATACAGACAGAAGTATACAATCATTAACATAAGATAAACATAAAAGCGTGATAGTTACAGACAAACAGATAGATAGAGACATATAGAGACTCAGACAGAAAGATAGACAGAAAGATAGAGAGATGAGTATAGACAGATAGAAAGACAGACAGAAAGAGAACCAAATAGACAGGTACATATAGATAGACAGATAGATAGGTAGACAGACAGAAGATTATATCGAATGTTGTATAAGAAAGAAATCATGAGAGAGAGAGAGAGAGAGAGAGAGAGAGAGAGAGAGAGAGAGAGAGAGAGAGAGATGACAATCAAAGCAAGGGTCCAAAGAGTCCTGTGGAGAGGTGACATTCTCTCTCTTGCTGGGTCCGTCGTGTGTCCTAATCTCTTGACATCCAGTTCATATCCTGCCGGAAAAGCGTAAAAATATGGAGAGAGAGAGAGAGAGAGAGAGAGAGAGAGAGAGAGAGAGAGAGAGAGAGAGAGAGAGAGAGAGAGAGAGAGAGAGAGAGAGAGAGAGAGAGAAGCAAAGCAAACAGGATGAATGAACAAACAAACATATCCACACATAAAAGATTTGAGCAAACATGAGAATGGAAAAAATAACGACAGACAGACAGGCAGAGAGGCAGACAGACAGACAGACGGACAGACAGACAGACAGACAGGGAATGTATCTCAATTTTGTTTTGCAATTCGTGCGGGTCGTAAAGGTGGATTTGAAGATATAGGAAAAAGGAAGGAAGGAGGGAGGGAAGAAAGAAAGAAAGAAAGAAAGAATGAAAGAAAGAAAGGAAGGAAGGAAGGAAGGAAGGAGAAGGAGGGGAGGATGAAAAGGAGTGGTGGCAAGAAAAGGAAGAAAAGATGTGATGGAAGAAAAGAAGTGAAGAAGAAAGGAAGAAAAATTATGAAAGAGGAAAGGGAAAAGAGGAAGAAAGGAAGGAAAGGAAAGAGGGAGGAAGGGAAGGAAGGAAGACAGAAAGGAAGAAGGAAGACAGGAAGAAAGGAAGGAAGGAATGGAAAAAAATAAGAAAAGGAAAGAAGAAATGAAGAATATAAATGGAAGGGAAAAAGAATAGAATGGAAGGAAAGGAAGAAGGAAGGAAAAATAAGAGATACCAAGAAAAGGAAAAGAGGAAAATAAGAAAACGAAAGAGTAGGAATGGAAGGGAAGAAGAGAAGAGAAGGAAGAAAGGAAGGGAGGAAATTAGAGAAACGGAAACAAAGAAGAAAGGAAGAGGAATGATTGAAGAAGGAAAAAAATTAAAGAAACATTACACAGAGAATGAGAGAAAAATATTAACACCTCCTCTCTCTCTCTTATGCAGATTCGAGGGTTTAAGAATACATTTTTTTTAGGACATTTTAAAAGGAACATGCAATGAATTTGTCCTGAGAGAGAGAGAGAGAGAGAGAGAGAGAGAGAGAGAGACAATCAAATAAAGCGACAGAGAGGAGTAATTTGCTTCCCTGCTCTCTCTCTCTCTCTCTCTCTCTCTCTCTTTCTCCTTTATTCTATCCTCCTCCTCCTCCTCCTTCTCCACCGCCTCCTCCTCCTCCTCTCCTTCCTCCTCCTCTTCCTTCTTCCTTTATACAGATTAACTCTTTCAAAAACAGCAACACCAGTGCAGCGTTTGATCTGTGTGCATGTGTGCGTGTGTGTGTGTATGTGTGCATGTATGTGTGTGTGTGTGTGTGTGTGTGTGTGTGTGTGTGTGTGTGTGTGTGTGTGTGTGTGTGTGTGTGTGAGCCTTGAGGGACCTAAGGAACGTTGGCAAAGAGTAAACGTTGATGGAAAAACGTTCTGAGCGGAGGAATGGCGTGGGAAGATCAGAGGGAAGAAGAAGAGGAAAAGGAGGAGGAGGAGGAACGAACGGAAGGTATAGGATAGGAGGAAGAAATATATAAGAACATAAGAACATAAGAACGTAAGGAGTTTGCAAGAGGCCGGTGGGACTGTACAAGGCAGCTCCTGTGATTCTAAGCTCCTGTGAACCAAACCCCACCTAACATCACTCTTCATGAATTTATTTAACATATTTTTGAACGTGACTACCGTATTAGCACTCATCACATGACTGCTCAGCCTGTTCCACTCATCTACTATTCTGTTAGTAAACCAATTTTTGCCTATGTCCCTGTTGAAGCTGAACTAAGACCCTTAAATCCCTCTCGCACCCAGACCTGCTTACAGGAGCATCATTTAAGCAATAGTTATGTGAGGGGTTGTTCCTCCCTACACCCAGAATACTGCACTTTACGACATTGAACTCCATCTGCCATTTCCCCGCCCAGTCATACAATATATTTAGTTCATCCTGGAGAATACTAGCGTCCTGATCCGACTCAATTACTCTGCCGATCTTGGTAAAATCAGTAAACTTCCTGACATCACTACTAATTCCTGTATTTAAGTCACTGATTTAAATAATACCAGCAGTGGACCCAATACCAAACCTTGTGGGACCCCACTCGTAACACAGCCCAAGTCAAAACTTTCACCATTGATTTGCAGTCTTTGCTTTCTATTGCTAAGCCACGCCCTGACCCAGTTCAAAACTTGACCGTCTACTCCGTGAGCCTGTAATTTAAGCAACAGTCCGTGGTGAGGAACTTTGTCAAAAGTTTTACTGAAATCATGATGATGAAAATGAAAATAATATGTGACAGTGATAATAATCATACTTCTACTACTACTACTACTACTACTACTACTACTACTACTTCTACTACCACCACCATTACTACTCCCTGGCGATTCGGAAATACGACGAAAAGAAGAAAAAAAGATGTTGAAACGAAAAAGAAGAAAGAAATTGCAACAAAGAAAATAAATAAAGAAAAAATAAGTGTTCCAATTGGTTTCTGTGCAATACTTGTCTTCTTCAGGTTGACAAAAAAGGAAGAGAATAAGAAAGAAAGAAAAAAACCCTGCGTGATTAAATTCCATCCAATATGATGAAGAGAGAGAATTCGAGATGCTTGGAAGAGGAATAAAACACATGATCCTCCTACTCCTCCTCCTCCTCGATCTTCAATTTTCTCCTCTTAGTTTTTTTGAGCACTTAATATCGTTTTTTTTCTCTTTTCTTCAACGAGAGAGAGAGAGAGAGAGAGAGAGAGAGAGAGAGAGAGAGAGAGAGAGAGAGAGAGAGAGAGAGAGAGAGAGAGAGAGAGAGAGAGAGAGAGAGAGAGAGAGAGAGAGAGAGAGAGAGAGAGAGAGAGAGAGAGAGAGAGCGGGAAAGTACCCCCCCTCCCTTCAAAACCACCTCAAAGAAAAGAAAATGAAAGAAAGAAAAGGAAAGAAAATGAGAGAGAAAGAGAGCGGAAAAGTACCCCCCCCTCTCACCACCACCAGCACCACCACCACAGAATGACACACGGCCTCAATCAATTGGTGGTCGGGAAAGCGGTGGAAACTTGAACCGTATATTCGCATTCAGCCGCGATTTACACCTTCCCCTCGTGGACCAACGGGCGTGAAGGAACCCAGTAACGTCATAACCTTCGGCAGCCAATCAGGATGGAGGAAAGGCTATTGCGTCACTATATTTTGGAAGGGAGGGAAAAGGAGTTTGTGTGTGTGGGGGGGATGTGTTTGTGTGTGTGTGTGTGTGTGTGTGTGTGTGTGTGTGTGTGTGTGTGTGTGTGTGTGTGTGTGTGTGTGTGTGTTCTTCCTTCATTTCATGCATTCATTCTTTTTCTTCTCTCTCTTCATGCCCAATATATCTCCTTGTCCTTCCTCATTCTCCACCCATCTAATTTCCTTCCTCCTCCTCCTCCTCCTCCTCCTCCCATCTGTCCGCCTCACCTGCGTAGAGTAATTAGGGTCAGGTGAGAGTGAGTCAGGTGTATTTTTCCAGGTGTGAATACGAGACAATCACACCTTAATTATCTTTGCACAGCTTAATTACGCCAGCTGTTAGTGGGCTTACCTTACCTGTCTGTCTGTCTGTCTGTCCGTCTGTTTGTCTGGCTGTCTGTTTGTTTGTGTTGTTAAATGTTGTTTTGTATTAGTTCTATTGCTTTATCTTATTTTCTTTCTTTCCTTCTTTCTTTCTTTCTTACTTTCTTTCTTTCTCTCATTATTTCTCTCTCTCTCTCTCTCTCTCTCTCTCTCTCTCTCTCTCTCTCTCTCTCTCTTTAATCCAGGTTGTGTTAGAGAGAAGAAGAGGAAGGGGATGAGGAAGAAGAGGAGGAGAGAGAGAGAATAAGAAATGAGAGAAGGGAATTCAAGGACTTAGACAAAGAAGAGATAGAGAAGAAGAGAGAGAAAGATGAGTAAGAGAAAACCGAGTAAAAGAAGAAAAAAACTGTAGGAGACGAGGAAGAGAGAAAGAGAAAAGGAGAAAAGATGAAAGAAGGAAGTTGAAAAAGAGAAAGAGAAAGAAAAAAGAGAGAAGAAAGTAAAAGAAGATAAGTATTGACTCAAAGCTTGTGAAAGAGAAGAAAAGAAGAAGGGAAGGAGTAAGAAAAGGAAGAAAAGAAGGGAATGAAAGATAAACAAGAAGGAATATAGAAAAATGGAAGGGAGGAATAGAGGGAAAAAATAATAAACATAAAAAAGAAGGAAAATTATGAAAACGAGAAGAAGGGAAAGAAAAGGAAAGGATGAAATGGATAATAAGGAAAGACAGAAAAGAGAGAGAGAGAGAGAGAGAGAGAGAGAGAGAGAGAGAGAGAGAGAGAGAGAGAGAGAGAGAGAGAGAGAGAGAGAGAGAGAGAGAGAGAGAGAGAGAGAGAGAGAGAGAGAGAGAGAGAGAGAGAATGTGAAGGAAGAGAGGTACAAGAGGAGGAGGAGGAGGAGGAAGAGGAAGAGGAAGAGGAGGAGGAGGAGGAGGAGGAGGAGGAGGAACAGACAAATAAAGGAAGAGAAATAGATGGAAAACGTTAAATAAATCGAGGAAGGGAGGAGGAAGAACGAGTGAAGAAAGAGGAGGAGGAGGAGGAGGAGGAAATATGGAAACATGTAACGACAGGCAACAGAAAGCCTATTGGCTCATTACGAGGTTGCCTGCTGTAGAGCCGTGATCTGCCTGACAGTCACTTGGTGCCTGCAGAGCAGTTCAAGGCATTTCGGTGCGCATTTTCAGATCACTTCTGTTGTCACGAAGTGACGGTCGATACGATTTTTGAAGGAGTTGATGGTTTCTGCACTTACTACTTCAGCAGGGAGGTCGTTCCAATGGCGTATGACTCGGTTAGAGAAGAAACCCCTACCAATGTCTGTGTTTCATCGCTTCGCTTGAATGGCCAGACAGTTCTTTCTAGTTCTTGAGTTGGTCTGTAGCTCAAAGAGCTTGGAGTGGTCGACGTTACTGAAGTTTTTTAGATACTTGAAGACCTGAATCATATGCCCTCGTAGGCGTCTCTTTTCCAGCGTTAAGAGGTTAAGGCAGGGCTCTCAAGGGTGGAATCATCTCCGTAGCGCGTCGCTGGATTCTTTCTAATAATTCAATGTCTTTTCTGTAATTAGGGGACCAGAATTGTACCGCATGCTCGAGGTGAGGTCTTACCATTGAGTTATATAAGGATAACATTACTTCCGGCGTCTTATATTCGAAGTTTCTTGATATAAACCCGAGCATGGTGTTGGCTTTGTAATATGCTTTTTTACAGTGTTTTGCGTGTTTTAGGTCACTACTGATAGTGACTCCAAGATCCGATTTCTCCTGCACGACCTGCAGAGGATTTCCACGCATGTTGTATGTATGGTTACTGTTTCTGGGACAAAAGTGCATGACTTTGCATTTGTCAACGTTGAACGACATTTGCCACTTTTTGGACCACTGGATGATCTGGTTAAGGTCCTTTTGGATGACTTCACAGTCGGCAGTCGTGAGGGCCCTTCCGCCCACTTTAGTGTCGTCGGCAAACTTTGATAGGGAGGATTTCAGTCCCGCTTCCAAGTCATTGATGTATAAGATAAAGAGAATGGGTCCCAGCACCGACCCCTGAGGCACCCCACTAGCGACTGGCAGCCACTCAGAAGCCTGCCCGTTGAGTAAAACTCGCTGTTTTCTGTTGGTGAGCCAACCTCTTATCCATGCAGTCAGATTTCTTCCTATACCCGCTGACCTTAATGTTTTAAGGAGTCGCTCGTGTGGCACCTTGTCAAAGGCTTTCTGGAAGTCCAGGTATATGACATCGCTTGGGACGTGATTATCCCAGTTGTCGTATATACCTTGGAAGAAGTCCAATAGATTCGTTAAGCAAGAACGCTTATTTCGGAAACCATGCTGGGTGTCAGAAACTACATTATTTTCTTCTAGGAAGTTGACAAATTTGTCTCTAATAATCTTCTCGAGGATTATTGCCCTTTTGATTCCCATGGTCATCCATTGTGGATCCATAGCACCATTTACTCGCCTGGATTTCATAGGAACTGTCGTTTTTTCTACTTACAGAAGCTTGTCCCTGAAGACGGTTCACGTGTCTTCGATTGTACTGACGTTGAAGTTGCCGTTGATATGGTCTCACGCAGCAGAAGGCAGCGTTCGCGGGGTAGGTCGAAGTTAGCCTTTCGGTAATCGGGTATCAATGTTGAATTTTCGGTGAGGTTGTGTTGAACACTGGCGTTGAAGCGGATTATGTGGGATCGCAACCACATAGTTTTTCTCCTATATACTTCACAGTCACGAGTGAGGTCAGGGTCACTCACTAATACTAGGTCCAGTATGTTGTTTTCTCTTGTTGGCTGAGTTATAACTTGAGCGAGGAATGAATCCTCCACCATTTCTATGAGTCTGCTACCCTCTTGGTCCCCAGTCAGCAAACCCCAGTCAATGTTGGCACAGTTAAAGTTACCGATGATTATAGCATTTTTGCCGTGTATTAGAGAGTGAATCTCATTGTACAGGGCAGTGTCGTCGATTGCCTGTAGTTTTGGAGGTCTGCAAAATAACTGCAAGGAGGATTATGAGGGGAAGAGGAGAGAGAGAGACAGATATTGTGTAGGAGTAATTTTTTTTGAGAGAGAGAGAGAGAGAGAGAGAGAGAGAGAGAGAGAGAGAGAGAGAGAGAGAGAGAGAGAGAGAGAGTAAGAGAGATAAATTGTGTGAGGTTTCAATGTGTTGTTTTCGTTTCAATTCAGGAAGGAAAGAAGAAAATGAAGGCAAATGGAGAGAGAGAGAGAGAGAGAGAGAGAGAGAGAGAGAGAGAGAGAGAGAGAGAAATGGTACAAAATTCACACCTATCATTACGTTTTCAATTCATCTCTCTCTCTCTCTCTCTCTCTCTCTCCCTTTCACTTAATCTATCTTCCTACCAACCAATATCCATCTTCTCACACCTCCCTTACCTATCCATTCTCTCTCTCTATCTGTCTGTGTTGTCTGTCTGTCTCTCTCTCTCTCTCTCTCTCTCTCTCTCTCTCTCTCTCTCATGGGAATCACTCTAAATTTTCATCTGTTTCCTGCTCACCATCCATCACGCACACACACACACACATACATACATACATACATACATACACTCTCTCTCTCTCTCTCTCTCTCTCTCTCTCTTCCTCTATCTTGACAGCTGTTTCAATTTCCTACACTGCCAAAAGGCGAGAGAGAGAGAGAGAGAGAGAGAGAGAGAGAGAGAGAGAGAGAGAGAGAGAGAGAGAGAGTCTTTACTGTATCGAACCTTACTATTTCCTCCAAGTCAATCTCTCTCTCTCTCTCTCGCTCTCTCTAAGCCGCGAGAAATAGGTGACAGATATTGGCTTAAAATGCACCAATATTGCTGTCGAGAGAGAGAGAGAGAGAGAGAGAGAGAGAGAGAGAGAGAGAGAGAGAGAGAGAGAGAGAGAGAGAGAGAGAGAGAGAGAGAGAGAGAGAGAGAGAGAGAGAGAGAGAGTGTAATTGACAAGGTTGCTTTCATGTTTCCTGGGTTCGTTTTCTGTAATTTCTTCCCTCTGTATTTTTCTTTATATGTAATGAATTTTTTGCTGCCACGCCTCCTCCTCCTCCTCTTCCTCCCCCTCCTCTTTCTATTCCTCCTCCTCTTCTTCTTCGTCCTCGGCTTCCTCATACTCTATCACGTTCCACTAAGCCACCACTTTTACCTCCTCCTCCTCCTCCTCCTCCTCCTCCTCCTCCTCTTCCTCCTCCTCTGCCTGACAACAAGGGACAAAAAATAAAGCCATCCTGCGCAAGACATTTTATTTTGGCGCAGTAAACAGCTGACGTATTGGCAGATGACGCACACACGATCTCTCTCTCACACACACACACACACACACACACACACACACACGTACATATAAATCAGAGACAATAAAATATAAGCAAAATAAATAAGAATATAAAAAGGATAATATGAAGAAAGGGAAATGCCAAGAGTTATTGTTAACGTGGACTTCAATAAAGTCTTTTGATATGGTGCCGCACTAGCGACTCCTTAAGGGAACGGGTATTGGAGGCAATCTGATCGCGTGGACAAGAGATTATCTCACCGACGGGAAACAACGAGTGTTACCCAACGGGCAGGCCTCCGAGCGGCTTCCAGTCACCAGTGGAGTACCGCAAGGGTCAGTGTTTGGACCCATACTCTTTATCATAAGAACATAACATAACATAAGAACGCAGGAGTCTGCAAGAGGCCGGCAGGCCTGTACGAGGCAGCTCCTTTGACCCTAAGCTCCCGTGTATCTAACCCCACCTAATATCGCTGTCCATGAATTTATCTAGTCTATTTTTGAATGTGACAATTGTATTGGCACTCACCACATGACTGCTAAGCCTATTCCACTCATCCACCACTCTGTTAGTAAACCAATTTTTGCCAATGTCCCTGTTGAATCTGAATTTATCCAGTTTAAACCCGTTACTTCGTGTCCTACCCGGTTCTCTTACCAACAAAACCTTATGAATGTCTCCCTTATTAAAGCCCTTCATCCATTTATAAACCTCGATCATGTCTCCACGCACCCTTCGCCTTTCTAGAGAATGCAAGTTTAACTGTTTGAGTCTTTCCTCGTATGGCAAGTTTCTCAACCCCTGAATCATCTTGGTCATCCTCCAACAATCTAGAAAAACGACTGAAATGCATCCTTTGGAAGTTTGCTGACGACATTCAAGCGGGTGGATGGGCCTCACGACGGCCGGCAGGGAAGCCATAAAAAAAGGACCTAGACCAGACCATCCATTGGTCTGAAAAGTGGCAAATGTCATTCAACGTTGACAAAATTTATGTGAAATGCACTTTGGGTCCAGAAATAGTAACTATACGTATAATATGCGTGGGAGGCCGCTGCAGGTCGTGCAGAAGACATCGGAGCTTGAGGTCACCATCAGTACCGAACAGCTATCACCAGCTATCAACATTTTTAAACGCATCGGGCTCCCATTACGACTAGTACCCAGGGCCACAGAGAAGATTAACCGGGTTTTCATGGTTGTTTTTCCCGTTAAGATAAAGAGCCGTGTAAAACTATCACCAGGATCACAAAACAGTCCATGAAAAGCCCAGCAACTTCCACGAGATGCTTTGTAAACACTCAAACTGAGGCGCCGATGCCTTTAAAAATACGGGCTTAAATCGCCAGAGCGGGAAACCTCGTGCTAAGTCGGTCAATAGGCTTACTGTTGCCTGCACTTCCATGTTTCCGATCCTCTGCTCTCCTCAACCTCTCCACCTCTCCCATTCCTCCTCCCTCTCCCCTGCCCCCACGCCCGCCCCCGCTGCTAATCCACCAGGTAATCGTGACGGCTAATTAGCTTCACACGTCAGCAGCGGGTCAGCAGCTGTGTGAGGGCGGTAATGGCTCAGCGCTGACGGCTTGGCGCTAACGATTCCCGATAAGGTTAAGTGTTGCGTCCGCGTCGTTAACGTAAATACTCGTCTGCCTTGTGAACACGTGAATGATTTTTGTGTTGACCTTGTTGGCGGCGGCGGAGAAGTTACTGTTGGCTTTGTTGTTTGTTGTGATAGGGCTCGATTCCACTCTTTTGGTATCTCTGTTTGAATACCTGAATGATCTTTGTGTTGACCTTGTTGGCGGTGGAGAGAAGTTACTGTTGGCTTTGATGTTTTTATGATAGGGTTCAATTCCACTCTTTTGGAATCTCTGTTTGAATAAGTGAATAATCTTTGCGTTGACCTTGTTGGCGGCAGAGAAGTTACTGTTGGCTTTGTTGTTTGTTGTGATGGGGTTCGATTCCATTAATTTGGCATCTCTGTTTGAACACGTGAATGATCTTTGTGTTGACCTTGTTGGCTGCGGCGGAGAGAAGTTACTGTTGGCTTTGTTGTTTGTTGTGATAGGGGTCGATTCCACTCTTTTGGTATCTCTGTTTGAACACGTGAATGATCTTTGTGTTGACCTTTTTTGGCGGCGGCGGAGAGAAGTTACTGTTGGGTTTGTTATTTGTTGTGATAGGGGTCGATTCCACTCTTTTGGTATCTCTGTTTGAATACCTGAATGATCTTTGTGTTGACCTTGTTGGCGGCGGCGGAGAGAAGTTACTGTTGGCTTTGTTGTTTGTTGTGATAGGGGTCGATTCCACTCTTTTGGTATGTCTGTTTGAATACCTGAATGATCTTTGTGTTGACCTTGTTGGCGGCGGCAGAGAAGTTACTATTAGATATGTTGTTTGTTGTGATAGGCTTCGATTCCACCCTTTTGGTATCGCTGTTGGAATACGTGAATGATCTTTGTGTTGACTTTATTGGTGTTGCTGTTTGCTGTGATAGGGTTAGATTCTACTCTTTTGGTATCGCTGTTGTATTTCTCTTATACTTTTTTTTTATATTTTTCTGTGTTAGGGTTCAATTCCATTTTTTTTTTTTTTGTGTTAGGGTTTAATTCCATATTTTGTTGTTTTTTTGTGTTAGGGTTCAATTCCTTTTTTTTTGTGTGTGTTAGGGTTTTATTCCATATTTTGTTGTTTTTTGTGTTAGGGTTCAATTTTCTTTTTTTTGTGTGTGTTAGGGTTCAATTCATTTTTTTTTTTTTTGTGTTAGGGTTCAATTCTTTTTTGTTTTGTTTTTTGTGTCAGGGTTCAATTCTTTTTTGTTTTGTTTTTTGTGTCAGGGTTCAATTCTTTTTTGTTTTGTTTTTTGTGTTAGGGTTCAATTCTTTTTTGTTTTGTTTTTTGTGTCAGGGTTCAATTCTTTTTTGTTTTGTTTTTTGTGTCAGGGTTCAAATCTTTTTTTTTTTTTTGTGTTAGGGTTCAATTCATTTTTTTGTTGTTTTTTGTGTTAGGGTTCAATTCTTTTTTGTTTTGTTTTTTGTGTTAAGGTTCAATTCTTTTTTGTTTTGTTTTTTGTGTCAGGGTTCAAATCTTTTTTTTTTTTTTGTGTTAGGGTTCAATTCATTTTTTTGTTGTTTTTTGTGTTAGGGTTCAATTCTTTTTTGTTTTGTTTTTTTGTGTTAGGGTTCAATTCCATCTTTGTTGTTTGCTGTTGACAGGGCTCGATTCCATTCTTTTGGTATCGCTGTTGTATTCCTCTTTACTTTTTTTGTGTTAGGGTTCGATTCCATATTTTTGTTGCTTTTTGTGTTAGGGTTCAATTCCATCTTTGTTGTTTGTTGTTGATAAGGTTCGAATCCACTCTCTTGGTACTGCTGTTGTATCCCTCTTATACTTTTTTTGTGTTACGATTCAGTTCCATTTTTTTTTTTGTTTTTTGTTTTTTTGTCATAAGGTTCAATTCCATTTTTGTTGTTTGTTGTTGACGGCGTTCGATTCCACTCTTTTGGTATCTTTGTTTTCCTTATTACAATATATTTTTTTGGGGAGACGGTTCAATTCCATTCTTCAGTTATCTTACTCTTCGTTTTCTATTTTTCTACGTCGATACAGAAGCTAAATCAATCGGCTACTTTTTTCTTTTTTTCTTTCTTTTTCTTTTTTCTTATTCCCTTCCTTCCTTTCATTCATTCATTCTTTCTTTTTCTTCCTTTCTTTTTTTCTTTCTTTCTTTCTTTCATTCCCACCACTATCTCCATCACTACCACAACTATCACCACCACCACCACCACTATTAAATACTCGCATATCATCCACCACCACCACCAGCAACACCAAAACAGCAACAACAACAACAGCAGCAGCACTAACTCCACAACTCATAACTCTCTCCCAACATTTCTGCTTCACTCCACTCGACAAAATAACGGCGCTTCGCTGCGGTGCGCTCATCCGTAACACTACACCGGCCGGGAGGATCAGGAGGAGGAGGAGGAGGAGGAGGAGGAGGAGGAGGAGGAGGAGAGAGGTAAGGACGTAAGGGATAGAAAGGGAAGATAAGTGAAGGAAAATTTAGAAAAGGAGGAAGAAAAGGGATGATGAAGGATAGGAAGAAGAAGAAGAGAAGGAGGAGGAGGAGGAGGAGGAGGAGGAGGAGAGAAGGGGAGGAAGGAAGGAGGGAAGGACATAAGGGGGAAAAAAGGGATAGAATGGGAAAGAGAAGGAGAAGGAAGAGAAGGAAAGAGAGGAGGAGGAAGAAAAGGAATGAAGGAGACGAAGGAGGAGGAAGAGAAGGAGGAAGAAGCAGGAGGAGGAAGAAGCAGGAGGAGGAAGAAGGGATAAAAAAGATGAAGAGAAAACAAAAAGATAGAAAGAATGAACAAGGGAATATGTTTGTGTGTGTGTGTGTGTGTGTGTGTGTGTGTGTGTGTGTGTGTGTGTGTGTGTGTGTGCGTACGTGTGGGCGTCTAATTAGCAACATAGCAGGTGTCAGGAGGTAAGCCAGCAGGAGGGAAGGAGAGAAGAGAGAGAATTAGCAGGTGTGAGAGAGCCTAAGCTTATAAAGGGCTGTTTGTCTCATCAAAAATTGTAAGAGATAAATATATGTTGTTTTTGACAAACATAATAAAGAGAGAGAGAGAGAGAGAGAGAGAGAGAGAGAGAGAGAGAGAGAGAGAGAGAGAGAGAGAGAGAGAGAGAGAGAGAGAGAGAGAGAGAGAGAGAGAGAGAGAGAGAGAGAGAGAGAGAGAGAGAGAGACCATACCCTAGGCCACAGCATCCTCTGGGTCTAGGGGTCCTTCGAGCATCCTAGTGTCCTTCTCCTATCCTATCCTACACTTCCTGGGATATGCTACGCTACAGAGATTCCTAGAGCACGCCGGCAAAACTAGCACCAAGCAATCCGATCCCCTGCAACGTGGCATCAAAAGGGAGGTAGAAGAGGGAAAGAGGAAGACGAGGAGGAGGTGCAGGAAGAGGGAGACAAGAATGGACAGCAGACACGTAGCATCAAAAGGGAAAGGAAGAAGATGGAGAGAGATAAAAGGAGGAAGAGAAGAAGGAAGAGATAGAAATGAGAGAGAGAGAGAGAGAGAGAGAGAGAGAGAGAGAGAGAGAGAGAGAGAGAGAGAGAGAGAGAGAGAGAGAGAGAGAGAGAGAGAGAGAGAGAGAGAGAGAGATAGAGAGAGAGAGAGAGAGAGAGAGAGAGAGAGAGAGAGAGATATAGAGAGAGAGAGAGAGAGAGAGAGAGACGGTCAGGGAAGAAGGAAGAGAGGAAGGAGGTGGAAAGAGGGAAATAGAGGGAGAGAAGATGAGGAAAGGAGAGAGGAAGGAAGAGAAAGAGAAGGAGTAGAAACAGTAGGAGGAAGAGGAAAAGGAGGAGAAATAGGAGGAGGAAGAGGAGAAGGAGAAAGTTTTGATTCTCTCTCTCTCTCTCTCTCTCTCTCTCAACTTTTCAAAGACATTCTATAGCACTAGCAACTTAATTAAAGATACCTTAGTTACGAGAGAGAGAGAGAGAGAGAGAGAGAGAGAGAGAGAGAGAGAGAGAGAGAGAGAGAGAGAGAGAGAGAGAGAGAGAGAGAGAGAGAGAGAGAGAGAGAGAGAGAGAGAGAGAGAGAGAGAGAGAGAGAGAGAGAGAGCCAGGTGAGCATCAAAGACCGATTTCACAGCTCTCTCTCAGGTGACATATACAAGCTTACCTGCCAAAGACGTCTCGTAACACACCTGAAATTGATTGCACAGGTGTAGAGACGGACAGGTGTGTACAGGTGTGGAGGAGAAGGAGGAGGAGGAGGAGGAGGTAGGAAGCGACAGGAGGGGAAATAAGAGGAATGAGGAGGAAAAAGTGTTTGTGTGTGTGTGTGTGTGTGTGTGTGTGTGTGTGTGTGTGTGTGTGTGTGTGTGTGTGTGTAGCTATGTAAATCTATGTAAATCTCTGAGTGTTGAAAATATGCTGGAAAGGGTACAGGGAAAACCGCTTTTTGAGAGAGAGAGAGAGAGAGAGAGAGAGAGAGAGAGAGAGAGAGAGAGAGAGAGAGAGAGAGAGAGAGAGAGAGAGAGAGAGAGAGAGAGAGAGAGAGAGAGAGAGAGAGAGAGAGAGAGAGAGAGAGAGAGAGAGAGAGAGAGAGAGAAACAAATAGAATAATTGGCACACACACACACACACACACACACACACACACACACACACACACACACACACACACACACACACACGTGAATGGAAACACGCTCATAAACACATCCAAGCGCCAATAACACGAGGTACACACACACACACACACACACACACACACACACACACACACACACACACATACACACACACACGTTAATGGAAATGTTTGTGGCCCTCGTCTGATGTGTGTGCGTGTGTTGGTGTGTGATAGTGGAGGGAGGGATGGAGGGAAGGGAGGGAGGAAAGGGAAGAAAGGATGAAAGAGGAAAAGAAATGGAGGGAAAGAAAAATGGAAATAGCGATACTTATGTTAGAGAGAGAGAGAGAGAGAGAGAGAGAGAGAGAGAGAGAGAGAGAGAGAGAGAGAGAGAGAGAGAGAGAGAGAGAGAGAGAAGGAAATGAGAGAAAATAACGGAATAAGCTACGGACAATCTAGACAAATAAAAGCAATACATATATATACAAACTAAATTAAACCAGACCTTTTTTCCTCTTAAAACACCAATAACACAACCAGAAAAAGAAAAGAAAAACGGGACACAAATTACCTGAGGAGGCGGTCGTGGTCAGCGTGCGGCCACTATAAAACACTTGCCTGCACCATGACGGGCTGAAGCTGACCACCATCCAGGCCCCTCAAGAAAGCCTATTGGTGCTAAAGGCCGACACGTAAAAAAAAAAAGTGTGTTAGAGTCCTGCCCGCCGCATAAACAAGCTGGCAATTTTTCAGTCACCGCCGAGTGGTCTCAGACTACCCACATGCTGTCCTGAAGACCACCTATCAACCTGGACTTTAAATTCTCTCTAAAGAAGGATGAGAGATGAGCTTTGGGTGGAAGCATGAGCCAAGCAAGCAAGCACTGTAAACACTTGCCTGCGTCATAACGTGCTGGGTCTGACCATCCGGCCCACCAAGAAAACCTACCGATGCCATAGGCCAAAACGTAAAAAAAAATATATATATATATATATAAAAATAATAATAATAAAAAAACTTATCTAACTTATTATCTTTTTCTTTCTCTTTTAGCTCAAACACTGTCCTATATACTCTAACAAGACTCCTGAGACAGCTAAACTAAACAACCTCAAAATATACAATAAACAGCCTCACGAAACAGCTAAAGGACCCCCAACGAGACAACATACCCAAAACAGCCCCATGAGACCGCTAAACTAAAGCCACCTCCACGAGACGGCTAAACAAAACAACCTCACAATATACCCGAAACAGACCCACGAGACCGCTTAAGTAAAGGACCACCATAAAACCGCTAAAATAAAGCTCTCCACTCTCCCACCAGACCGCAAAACTAAGGCCTTTGACTCCAGCATTCGGCAAGGCTAAAAAAACAATTAAGACGAAAGAAAAAAAATCCCATCCATGCCATTACCTGCCCAACGCACGCCTGTTAATTAGTGCAGGTGACAGCCACTTAACCCGGGAAGTGTAATTGGGCTTAGATTACCTTGTGTATGTGTGTGTGTGTGTGTGTGTGTGTGTGTGTCTGTCTGTCTGTCTGTCTGTCTGTCTGTCTGTCTGTCTGTCTGTCTGTCTGTCTGTCTGTCTGTCTGTCTGTCTGTCTGTCTGTCTCTCTCTCTCTCTCTCTGATTTAAGTTCCGAATACAACATAGATGGCTACAGACTCTTCAACAAAGATCGTGTAAACCGTAGAGGCGGTGGCGTCGCCCTTTATGTCAAAAGCTATTTGCAACCCACTGACAAAACACCGAGAAACAGTAACGTTGAACATTTGTGCGTGCGAGTAAACATTGCAAAAGTCAATTTAAATATATCTGTCACCTACAGGCCTCCCGGGCAATCACTCGATGACGACCTTGAAATGTACAGCGTCTTAAGGCAGTCACTTAATAACAACGACTCACTGATATTAGGAGACTTTAACCTCCCCCATATCGACTGGGCGACACTGTCAGGTACAGAAGGCGAGTCACATAGAATGATTGAATTTCTAGAAGAAAATGATCTCAGCCAAATGGTTTCTGAGCCAACTCGACAAAATAATATACTCGATCTTGTTATAACGACCCAAGATAACCTAGTCAGTAGTGTCACGGTAGGAGAACACCTCGGTTCTTGCGATCATAAATTAGTGCGCGTCGACATTAGAGCTCAATCATCAGTGACTGAAAATAAAGTAAAGGTGCCCAATTTCAAAAGAGCTAACTTCGTAGAAATCCGACAAAAACTAACAGAAATACAACTATCAGATGACGGCAACGTAGATGAAGCCTGGCTAAGCTTTAAAAATCACTTACTCACTCAGCAGAACACATTCGTCCCCTTGTGCGAGAAGCGAATTAACACTAATAAAAGCCCACCGTGGTTTAATAGCGAAATTAAACAATCAGTCAATGAAAGAAAATTGTTTTACAGGTTAAAGAAAGAACAAAGCACGCCCGAAAACATTAGACTTTATAATGATGCCAGGCGACGAGTAAAAAGACTAGTAGGTCAGGCAAAGCGTAGGTATGAAGAAAATATTGCAGCCAACTGTTAAAATAATCCGAAATCTTTCTTCAGTTACATAAACAACAGAAAGGCGATCAAAAGTGGTATTGGACCTTTAACAAACAGCGACGGTGCACTAGTGACTGACAGCCAACACATTGCAAACCTCTTAAACAATTACTTTTCCTCGGTGTTTAATACTAAAAGTCTTCCTCTCGCTACCACCAACACCAGTACTATTGTAAATCTCGAGCATGCATTGCCTAATTTTGAAATAACAACCGATGAAGTCCTTAAAGCTCTCCATTCACTTAAAACAAATAAAAGTCCCGGACCCGACAAATTATATCCTATACTGCTTAAAGAAACAAAGAGCGAAATACTCTCCTCCCTCACTACCGTATTCAATATGTCCTTGCGACAAGGCATCATCCCTTCGGATTGGAAAAAGGCTAACGTGACACCGATTTTTAAGAAAGGAGACAAAAAAATACCAGGTAACTACCGACCCATTAGTCTAACTTCAATTGTAGGTAAGCTACTCGAGAGCATAATTAGAGACAAAATTAAGAGTTACTTCGAAAGCCACTCATTAATTGGGGATTCACAACATGGCTTCCGTAACAAAAGATCCTGCCTGTCAAACCTACTGACCATTTATAACGATCTCTTCTCAATTTATGACGTAACCAAATCAGTGGACGTAGTCTATCTTGATTTCCAGAAAGCGTTTGATAAAGTCCCACATCATAAATTACTTTATAAATTAAAGCAAATAGGCATTGACGGTCAAGTAAACCAATGGATCGCGAATTGGTTGAGCAACAGACAACAAAGAGTTGTGATTGACGGATTTAACTCAGAGTGGGCGCCGGTCACTAGTGGCGTCCCTCAGGGCTCGGTTCTTGGCCCAGTGCTCTTCATTATTTACATCAACGACGTGGATGTAGGACTCAATAATCGCATTAGTAAATTTGCAGACGACACAAAGATTCGTAACTCGGTTGTCACTGACGAAGACAGGCAAAGCCTCCAAGAGGATTTGCACAAAATTTCAGCTTGGTCGGATAAATGGGAGATGCCCTTTAACGTAGACAAGTGCCAGGTCCTTCAAGTTGGAACAAAAAATAAGAAGTTCGATTACGAAATACTCGGCGTTAAACTCACAAGCGTTCAATGCGTTAAGGACCTGGGGATTAAAATCGCGTCAAACCTCAAATTCTCACATCAATGCATCGATGCAGCAAATAAAGCGAACAGAATGTTGGGCTTCATTAAAAGAAACTTTTTATTCAAGAATAAAGATGTAATACTTCCGCTCTACAATAGTTTAGTCAGACCCCACTTGGAATATGCGGTACAGTTTTGGTCTCCCCACCATGCAAAGGACATTGCTAAACTAGAAGGTGTTCAGCGTCGAGCAACAAAAATGATCCCTTCCTTGCGCAACAAATCCTACGAAGAAAGGCTTTCCACCCTTAACATGTTCGCTCTGAGAAACGTCGCCTGAGGAAAACTGATCGAATGTTTTAAAATACTTAATGGTTTCACGAATGTAGACAGAACAAAATTGTTTATGATCGATGACACTTTGCGAACGAGGAACAATGGCACAAAACTCAAATGTAGACAAGTAAATTCAGACTGCACCAAATTTTTCTTCACCACCGTTGTAGTGCGAGAATGGAATAAGCTCCCACCATCAGTGGTCCAGTGTAACACGATTGACTCCTTTAAAAACAAGCTCGACCGTCACTTCCTTGAACTTAATATTAGCTAGAGTAGAAAAGCAACGTTTTGGAGCCATCTGATTAATGTAAAATCACTTAGGTTTAAGGACAGACCACCTAGTCTGGACCATGGGGTGTGGTCTGATTTTCTATGTAAATCTATCTCTCTCTCTCTCTCTCTCGTAATGACCGTTTCTCTTCATCTGTCTTTCACTTGTCTCTCTCCTTCTCCCTTCCGTTATCAAGTTTATTCCCCTCCATTTCCTTCCTTCAATTCCCTTCCCTCCTTCCTCCTTAGCTGTCCTTCCTTCCTCCATATTTAAAACTTTCTTTCCTCCAGTTCTCAGATTTTTCCTTAAACTATATTATCCTTCCTCCTTTTCCTCCTCCTCCTTCTTCTTCTTTACTACTACTTCTCCTTGCAATATTTCTTAGTCAACTCTTACATTCCTCTCTCTCCTCACCCTGTCCCTCTCTCTCTCCCTCTTTCTAATATGGGAGGGAGACAACCAGCAATATTTCCCTATCAAAAGTTTGGGCCCAGCAAGCTACCCGGTCTGACACATTGCCCCCAGCCACGAAGCCGGTCAGGTGAAAGCAGGGTCAGATTAGGGTAAAGAAGAGGAGGGTAAGTAAGGAAGGAAAGGGGAGGAAGGGAGGGAAGGGAGGGAAGGGGAGGGGGTAGAAGTGTACGGAAGGGAGAGGAACTGAAGGTAAGAGAAGGCTAGGGAAGGGAGTGGAAGGTTTGGGAAGGGGAGGTTAAGGAAGGGAAAGGAAATGAACGAGAGAAGGGAAGGGAGGGGAAGGGAAGTGAAGGGAAGGAAGGGAAGGGAAGAGAAGGGAAGGGAAGGGAAGGGAAGGGAAGGGAAGGGGAGGGAAGGGAAGAGAATGAAAGAGAAGAGAAGAGAAAGGAAGGGAAGGGAAGGGAAAGGAAGGGAAGGGAAGAGAAGGAAGGAGAAGAGAAGGGAAGGGAAGGGAAGGGAAGGAAAGGGAAGGGAAGAGAAAGAAAAAGAAGAGAAGGGAAAGAAAGAGAAGGGAAGGAAAGGGAAGGGGAGGGAGGGGAAGAGAAGGAAAGATAAGGAAAGAGAAGCAAAGGGAAGGGAAGGGAAGAGGAGAAAAAGAAGGTTGAGGAGTTGGAAGGCTGGAAAAGGAGGGAGAAAGGGACTGGGAGAAAAAGAAAAGAAAGAAGAAGGAAAACAGAGAAAGATGAAGAGAAAGATCAAAGTAAGAGATGAAAAAGGAGAGAAAGAGGAAGAGGAAAATAATTAGTAGAGGGAAGGAAAAGAAGAAAGAGAGAGAAAGGCGTGGAAAAAGGAATAAAGAGGAAGCGAAGAGAAAGAGAAAGAGGAAGAGGAGGAGGAGGAGGAAGAGGAAGAGGGGAAGATATTGGAAAAGCATGAGAGATTTGAAACTGATGGGAAGTCGGGAAGGGAAGGCAAGTGCTTGGGAAGGGAAGGGATGGGAGCTGAATATAAAGGAAGGGAAGGAAAGGGAAGAGAAGGGAAGAGAATGGAAGGGAAGGAAAGGGAAGGAAAAGGAAGGGAAGGAAAAAGAAGGAATAGGAAGGGAAGGGAAGAGGAGGGACCAACTATAATAGGGAAGGGATGGGAAGGGAAAGGCAGGGAGGCGAATGGAAGGAAAAGGAAGGGAAGAAAAGGAAATGGAGGGAAAGGGAAGGGAAGGAAAGGAAAAGGAGGAGAGAAGGGGAGTGAAGGGAAGAGAAAGGGAAGCAAAGGGAAGGGAAGGAAAGGGAAAGAAAGGGAAGGGAAAGGAAGGGAAGAGAAGGGACGGGACGGAAAGAAGGAAAAGAATGGTATGGAAGGGAAGGAGAGGGAAGGGAAGGAAAGGGAAGGGAAAGCAAGGAAAGGGAAAGGAAGGAACTATTACTACAACTACTACTTCTACCACCACCACCATCACTACTACTACTACTACTACTACTACTACTACTACTACTACTACTACTACAATAGGGTCACATGTTGTTCCTCGTTGGTATGCCTTCCAGATACAGGGATGGAAAGGGACAGGTGTGTGTGGGAAATAAACAGCTGATTGGGGGTGAGAGAGAGAGAGAGAGAGTCGGTATGAGCCAATCACACAACGGTATCAAATGTTTGTTAGTTAGTAAGTTTGTTTGTTTCTCTTTCTGTTTGTTTCTCTGTCTCCCTCTCCCTCTCTCTCTCTCTTCCCGGTAAAGTTAATTGCAGGACAAATGTTTTTTTATTCTCTCTCTCTCTCTCTCTCTCTCTCTCTCTTTTCTTTCTTTCTTTCTTAATTCTATTCGACTCTCTCTCTCTCTCTCTCTCTCTCTCTCTCTCTCTCTCTCTCTCTCTCTCAGGTATTCATAGAGTTTAGAGAACGAATCTAAAGAGAACAGCGAACGAAGAAGAAATATCTGTACCTTTATTTTTTTTTTTTTTCGCACTTTTAACCTCAAAGATGAAAGAGAGAAAAACACGTCTCTCTCTCTCTCTCTCTCTCTCTCTCTCTCTCCATTTCTTTTTATTTCTTTTCTTTTCCTCTCCTTTCCTTTCCATTATTTTCCTTTTGTTTTCTTTCTTTTCTCTCCTTTCTTAACATTGCTTTTCTTTTATTTTCGTTTCATTTATTTTTCTCTCTTATTTGTTTTTCTTATTTATTTTCTTTCTCTCTTCCTTTCTTTCTTTTCGAATTTTTTTGTGTGTGATTTTGATCTGTCTATTTATATATATGTATGTATGTATGTATGTATGTATGTGTGTGTGTGTGTATGTATGTATGTATGTATGTATGTATGTATGTATGTATGTATGTGTGTGTATGTATGTATGTATGTATGTGTGTGCGTATGTATCTATGTATGTATGTATGTGAGAAAATGTCTCTGATCTTTCTTCTCCCCAACGTACTCTCTCTCTCTCTCTCTCTCTCTCTCTCTCTCTCTCTCTCTCTCTCTCTCTCTCTCTCTCTCTCTCATCTATATGTATGAGAGAGAGAGAGAGAGAGAGAGAGAGAGAGAGAGAGAGAGAGAGAGAGAGAGAGAGAGAGAGAGAGAGAGAGAGAGACACACACAAAAACACACACACACACACACACACACACACACACACACACACACACACACACACACACACACACACACACACATACAGAGACAAAGAGAGAAAGGAAGAAAGAGAGAAAAGGAAAAAAGAAAAGAGCGAGGAAGAAAGATAAATAATTGAGGAAAAAAGAGACAGAGGAAAGAAAAGAATGAAAAAAAATGATGAACGAACCAAAGAAATATATTATATAAATTGGAGACGAAAAAAAGAAAAATAGATAAAAAAGAAAGAAAAGTAAGAAGGAAAGGAAAAGAAAAACAAATAATATAGAAAATAATTAAAATAACAAACAGTAACGAAGAGGAAGAGAAAGAGGAGGAAGAGGAGGAGGAGGAAAAGGAGGAGGTGGAGAAGGAGGAAGAGGAGGAGGAAGAGGAGGAGGAAGAGAAGGAGGAAGAGGAGGAACCACAACAAGTATTGAACATGAGGTTTGAATGGAGAAAGAAGAGGAAGAGGAGGAACAGGAGAAAGAGGAAGAGGTGGAAGAGGAAGAGGAGGAGGAGGAAACACGAAAGAGGGGAAGAGGAAACCAGGAGGAAGAAAAAGAAAAACACAGTTACATGGAGGGAGAAGAGGAAGAAGAGGGGAAGAGAGAAAGAGAAAGAGAGAGAAGGAAGAAACTATAAGGGAAGGAAGGAAGGAAGGAACGAAGGAAGGAAGGAAGGAAGGAAGGAAGGAAAGGGGAAATGAGACCTCAGATACGCTCTGTCTCTCTCTCTCTCTCTCTCACGAAGTTGCACAAATTCTTTTAAGACTAATTTGTTTCTCCTTTCTTCTTCTTCGTCTTCTTCTTCTTCTTCTTCTTCTTCTTCTTCTTCTTCTTCTTTCTCCTTCTCCCCCTCCACCTCCTCCTCTTCCTCCTTTCATTATCGCCTTTCTTAAATCTTTCTCTTTTTCTTTATCTTTCTCTCTTTCTAAACTTCGTTCCTTCTCATCCACCTCCTCCTCCTCCTCCTCCTCCTCCTCCTCCTCCTCCTCCTCCTAATA